>NC_091990.1:5018927-5141427 GCF_044704955.1 Pristiophorus japonicus | reverse complement strand
TATATATATATATAATATATATACACACACATAATACCAGACTTACGATATCAGCACTATACATACACACAGTATCAGCACTGGATATATACACACACCCTGTGTTTACAAGATTAGGCACTATTATCTAATATATTGTAGGTTAGAATATTGAAATCTTTATCGGCTTTTCTCACTGGAGCAAGCATTGTATACATCCATGGTTTGGTTTTGCTTCTATCTCTCTACCTACAGGTATTTTTACTATATATAATATATAGAGAGAGAGAGTTTTTTTGAATTCACAAGCAAAAAGTGCAGATACAGGGGTACAGTAGCACAGTGGTTATGTTACTGGACCAGTAATCCAGAGGCCCGGACTGATGATCCGGAGACGTGAGTTCAAATCCCACCACGGCAGCTGGGGAATTTAAATTCAATTCAGTAATGGTGACCATGAAACTATCTGACTGTCCTAAAAACCCATCTGGTTCACTAATGTCCTTTAGGGAAGAAAATCTGCCGCCCTTACCCAGTCTGGCCTATATGTGATTCCAGGCCCACAGCAATGTGGTTGACTCTTAACTGCCCCCTGAAATGGCCCAGCGAGACACTCAGTTATATTCTAGAAGGTGGCTCACCATCCCTGTCTTGAGGGCAATTAGGGATGGGCAATAAATGCTGGCCATGCTGGCGATGTCCACATCCGGTTAATGAATTTTTAAAAAAGATGCTGGAAACCTGAAACAGAAACAGAAACTAAGCAGGCTGGGGAACTTCTATGTAGAGAAGAGATCATTTAATGTTTCAGCTGTGGATCTTTGGTTATAAAATAACTTATATGATTTAAGCTCCTCCTCCCTTCTGGAATAGATATTCTAATTCAGCTTTCTTATCATGCAGCTAGCTAAAACTTTGATTTGTCATTGAATTGCAGCTGGATTGTTAGTGTTTTGCCTATGTAGCAATAGATCTCTAATTCATTGCTGGCAGCAAGTCATCTTACATAGAATCTACAGCCCAGAAACACACTCTTCAACCCAACAGGTCTATGCTGGTGTTTATGCTCCACACGAACCGCCTCAACTCTTTCATCCAACCCTATTGGCATATCCCTGTATCTCTTTCTCCCTCCAGCTTCCCCTTAAATGCATCTATGCTCTTTGCTCCAACCATTCCCTGTGGTAGCAACTTCCACATTCTCCTCACGCTCTGGGTAAAGAAGTTTCTCCTGAATCCTTTATTACGTTTATTAGCGACTCTCTTGTATTTATCACTCCTAGTTTGGAATCTCCATACGTCTACCCTATCAAACTCCTTCATTTTAAATACCTCTATTTGGTCACCCCTCAGCCTTCGCTTTCCTAGAGAAAAGTGCCGCAGTCTTTCCTGATCGATCTCACCTCTCAATTCTGGTAATGTAATTGTAAATCTTTTCTGCACTTTCTGCCATGCTTCAAAATATTTTTTGTAGTGTGGAGACCAGCCAAGTCTCAATATATTTGTTTTTAAGTTTACTGCTATTAAAGAGTCGTGAAGCTAAAGGTTTTTATTAGCTGAACTATCGCACATAATCTAGGCTTTAAAAGTCCATGTAGAAATGATGGGCTCAAATTTGGCCCACCCCTTTTTTCGGCGCACTCACCAGAGATGCGCCGACTTTGTGGGCTGAAAACGGCGCCTAAAAAAAATCTCCCCCGATTCTGGCCGCTGTGTTGCCTCTCCCGGGGCTTGGCGCGGCGTGGCCAGTCGATTGGGGGGGGCCGAGCTAGGGCCCTGTGCCAGAAACAGTGCCGGCAGCTCTGCACAGGCGCATTGGAGTGTGCGCGCATGCACAGTAGCTCCTGCCCCCAGCCTCTGTGTGCGTGCTGCAATGTGGGACCCGAAGCGTCCTGCCTGTCTCCCACACAGTAACGGGACTTTGATAGAGAAGCCTGCCTTCTCCCAAAGCACTTGGTTCTTTTGTTGGCTGCCTGCATTACTGCCACTTTATCACTATTCTACACACAACTTGAAGACTTGACGACATTGCCATGCAAAGGTTCAGGTAGAATTGTCTATTTTGAAATCCCATCTCAAAAGTTATATCCAGGTATTTTTGTAGAAACACGATTATAAATGTCATTAGGTTGCCAGTTTAATTTTCCATACACTCAATTACATTTTTCCTCGGGGGGAGTTTTGATCCGTGGGTGGTGTGGTGTGGTGTGGGGTTTGATCCCGGGTGGGGGTATCTGCGGGGGGGGGGGGGGGGGGTGATAACTGTGTAGCCAGTAATTGTAATGGACTTACTCAAGACTTTCCTTAGCCCTGTTGATGAAAATACTTTCCTAACCAAGTTAATAGAAAATACTTTTAAATACATCATAATCAATTCTTGAACATTAATTTTGGTGGAATAATTTTGCTTGAATTCTCAACTGTATAGTAAATTAACTTTGCGAAGTTTGTCATATGATGTCTTGTATAGCTGTTTAATCCTATTCACATTCTTTAGTCAAGTCATTAAGTTCTGCTGGCCTCTGATGTAGCTACCTGCGCTGATTTCTTAACTCTCCACAAGGGTTTTCTGTGCGGCCACAAGTGGCCACATACGCTGGTCTAAGTTAGTTTGGAGTAACGATTAGCTGTCCAAAGTGGCCTAAATGGCCAAAACGGGCATAAGTGACTGGTAACGCCCCCTTTTGAAAAAAACTAAACTAAACTTTAAAAAAATCCTAACTAACTCACTTACACTGGCACAAATTGAATGTGCAAAATGGGGATTTTTAAGATACTGCAGAAAAATCAAGTTGTTCCAAAAAAAAAGGAGCAATTCCTGGGCAATTTTGAGCCCATTGGTAGGACTGACTTTTTAAAAAAAACAACGTACTTTCCTCTTGGGTAAATCAATATCCAGATCTGCTTGCCTGAATTCTTGTAATGTCAGGAGCAAAGTACTAACTTCAAAGGTTTAATAAAAGAAAGACTTGGATTTATATAAGCACCTTTCACGACCACCGGATGTCCCAAAGTGCTTCACAGCCAGTGAAGTACTTTTTGAAGAGCAGTCACTGTTGTAATGTAGGAAACGCAGCAACCAATTTGCGCACAGCAAGCTCCCACAAACAGCAATGTGATATTGACCAGATAATCTGTTTTAGTGATGTTGATTGAGGGATAAATATTGGCCCAGGACACTGGGATAATAGTGCCAGGGGATCTTTTACGGCCACTTGAGAGAGCAGACTGGGCCTCGATTTAAAGTCTTAAATACGGCACTTCACTACTGCACTGCATTGCATTATCAGCCTGGATTTTTGTACTCCAGACTAGAGTGGGCCTTGCACCCACAACCTTCTGACTCAGGCAAGGGTGCTACCCACTGAGTCACAGCTGAGGACGATTGTTGCAAATAATGTCTTAATGCTCTGTGTATGTTAATTTGTTTCCTCATTCTACTTTTCTGACCCACTTTTAAACCCTTATAGTTTTGCAACATTGTCCATTTTGACAAATCATTCAATTCTTTCTTGCTCATACAGCCAGCTTGCAACGCAACCATTTTTTATTAAAATATTTTTTTTAATTCCTTATTTACTTGTTTTTCTCCCTTTTTACTTTACACTCATACTCCTGAAGAGCTGCAAACCACTTCACAACTTTAGTATTAAAGTTGTTTGCACCATTACTTGTGTGCAAATCTGTGAAGGTGGCAGGACAAAGCAGTTAATAAAGCACATGGGATCCTGGGCTTTATAAATAGAGGCATAGAGAACAAGTTATATATGCAAGACACAGGAAGTTATGCTAAACCTGTGTAAAGCACTAGTTCGACCCCAATTCTGGGCACCGCACTTTAGAAAGGACGTCAAGACTTTGGAGGGTACAGACAAGATTTACGAGGATGGTTCCAGGGATGAGGGAATACAGTTACAGAACCGGGAAGGCTATGAGGAGATTTGATCGAGGTGTTTGCAATCATGAAGGCTTTAGATAGAGTCAATAAAGAGAAACTGTTTCCAATGGCGGGTTGATAACGAGAGGGCACAGAATTCAGGAGATTGGCAAAAGTTTGGCGACGTGAGG
Organism: Pristiophorus japonicus; assembly: GCF_044704955.1. Lineage (NCBI taxonomy): Eukaryota > Metazoa > Chordata > Chondrichthyes > Pristiophoridae > Pristiophorus > Pristiophorus japonicus. Next base: position 5,137,380 of record NC_091990.1, on the reverse strand, counting down.
AAAAACATTTCACGCAACAAGTGGTTAGGATTTGGAATGTGCCGCCTGATAGGGAGGTGGAGGCAGGTTCAATAGTCACCTTCAAAAGGGAATTGGATAAATACTTGAAGGAAAAGAAATTACAGGGACAAGGAGGAAAGAGCGGGGTGGGGGGGACACGGGAGAAAGAGCGAGGGGGCGCGGGGGAAAGAGCGAGGGGGCGCGCGGGACACGAGGGAAAGAGCGGGTGGGGACAGGGGAAAGAGCGGGTGGGGACAGGGGAAAGAGCGGGGCAGTGGGACTGACTGGATTGCTCTTTGAAAGAACCAGCATAGACTCGATGGGACGAATGGTCTCCTGTGTTGTACTATTCTATGATTACTCAATAAAGCTTAATTGTATACACGATGGATAACCAGGAAGTACCCTGTGTATCCCACCACAGAGGCAAAAATAGCATTCTACAGTCAGTTGAGGATCCCAGGTGCGATTTGCTAGATGCAGCTTTTTCTTGAGAGAGATTGTGTTGGGAGTTAAAGACTCTTTATTTTGTTTTTAGAGGAAAAATTTGTATGAAGTTATATACAGAATCTTTCATTAAAGCATAGATTTTTTTTTTAATCTGCAAGCAAAATTTTTAATCTGCCTGACAGGTAAATATTAGCAAATCAATATGGAGTGCAGTTTTATACAATTTCCTCTAAATTAGCTTTGCAAATTTTAAGACACAGCACCATTTTAATAGCAGTTTTTCTGATCAAAAGTATTTCTTCCATCACTCTATGTAATAAGCATTTGACATTTGTATGACTAAAATTGACAGTTTCTTCAAATATGTTCCCAATGACCATGTAAAATGTTGCCAACAATAGAAGGGTTTATATTTTTGCAATTATCTCCTTTTTGCTCTCGGGCTTCCCAGTGGGGTGAGATTTATACTTGTTTACACTTGAATGGGTTTTAGCTCACTGGTACTTTGCCCAAGTAGGCATTCTTCAAGTCTGAGCTTCTGCTTTGATTGCGAGAAGACTATTTGACCACAAAGCCAAGGAGATCATTATAACAAAGTCCAATTCTGTCCTTGCCTGATATTCACATGTACTTTGAAGCAGAAGTCATTGGGAGCAGGAATCCTGTGTTCAATCTGTCCCTGTTATCCTGGGAGTATTGAGGCTAATGGCAGCCATGAGATTCTGGTTGAGATGAACTAACAACTTGGACCTGGATTGAGGGTGGGCTTTGTACCCCAAGTGGAGTTCATTTTCCCATTGAGCCTTCAAATGAGTAGAATGGTTTCAGTTTAAAGGAGGACATGTTATTTTCCGCTTCAGCCAGATTATCACCCAAGTGTTTATAGAACCATCGAATGCTACAGCACAGAAGGAGGCCATTCGGCCCATCGTGCCTGTGCCGGCTCTTTGAAAGAGCTATCCAATTAGTCCCACTCCCCTGCTCCTTCCCCATAGCCCTGTATATCTTTCCCCTTCAAATATTTATCCAGTTCTCTTTTGAAGGTTATTATTGAATCTGCTTCCACCATTGAAATTGTTTCAATTCAGATGGAACACTGGGGCGGAATCAGAGTATTGTCTTTTCTCCTCAACATATTGAACATATAATTATGTTAAATTATAAAATCTCTGCTCCTGCAGTGCTGTATCCTTTTATAACCACTGCAGTGAGTCAGTTAGATAATAGACCAATTTTAAACCTCAATAAAATTGATTAAGGCTTTAGTATTACTGCCCTAACCATACAAGTGCCAACAAAAGATTATTTTGGCCTCAAAATGTTAGGTTATAGACATTGAAACTTTGTGATGCAGATTTTTGTTGAAATACATTTTCCAGATTTGTATCCAAAGACAATCTGTAGTGTTATTTTGTATAAATGCCCAATGTTAGTACTGTACTATAAACAGTTGGGCGAAGGTACGGCGAATGAGGGTAAGGGGCCCAGAAGCGGCGAGGGCCCAGGGGCAGCACGGGCCAGCCCAGACTGCGATATGTGTGCACACTAGGTCCGTGCAGCAGAGCAGATCTCCAGTCATCCTGGTTAACCCTTGCCACTGGACAAAGGCCTAGCTCTGTTGAACCCGTGTGGTGGCTGGTGTGCAACGGTCACCCCACATTAAAAAAAATCCACACACAGGCATCTTCCACCTCCTCAACTGGAGTTCAGGACTGATATATCGGGTCCTTCATTGAAACATCTGTGAACTCTTGTGGAAGCAAGTCATCCTCGTTCGAGGGACCACCTATGATGACTATAAACAGAAACTCAAATGCTGCCGAGAAGATTCTTCCAAATCTGCAGGTCCACAGATCCCTGAAGGTAGCAGGCCAGGTAGATAAGGTGGTTAAGAAGGCATATGGTATACTTGCCTTTATTAGCTGAGGCATAGAATACACGAGCAGGGAGTTTATGCTTCAACTGTGTAAAACATTGGTTAGGCCACAGCTAGAGTACTGCGTATAGTTCTGGTCACCACGTTACAGGAAGGATGTGATTGCACTAGAGAGGGTGCAGAGGAGATTTATGAAGATGTTGCCCGGACTGGAGAATTTTAGCTGTGGGGAAAGATTGGATAGGCTGGGGTTGTTTTCTTTGGAACAGAAGAGGCTGAGAGGAGACTTTTTTGAGGTGTATAAAATTATGAGGGGCCTAGATAGAGCGGATAGGAAGGACCTATTTCCCTTAGCATAGTGGTCAACAACCAGGGGGCATAGATTTAATGTAATTGGTAGGAGGTTTAGAGGAGATATGGGGAAATATTTCTTCACCCAGAGAGTGGTGGGGGTCTGGAACTCTCTGCCTGAAAGGGTGCTAGAGGCAGAAACTCTCACCACTTTTAAACAGTACTTGGATGTGCATCATCATCATAGGCAGTCCCTCAAAATCGAGGAAGACTTGCTTCCACTCTAAGGGCTCAATTTTGGCCAGGAGTTGCTCCGTTTGTTTTTGGAGTAACTTGGTTTTTCTGGCGTAACTTAAAAATCCCCATTCTACACATTCAATTTGCACCAGTGTAAGTGAGTTAGTTACGATTTTTTTAGTTTAGTTTTTTTTTCTCAAAAGGGGGCGTTACCAGCCACCTATGCCAGTTCTGCCCATTTAGGCAACTTTGGCCAGCTAATAGTTACTCCAAATCTACTTAGGTCAGCGTAAGTGGCCACTTCAGAAAACCCTTGCGGAGAGTTAAGAAATCAGCGCAGGTAGGTACATCGGAGGCCATTCGGCCTGGGATAGGGGCGGGAAGCGGAGTGGACATGCACCTAAAGCACTAAACCTTGGAAACAAAAAGTAATAAGCATTCAATAACAAATAAAAAGTTGAAGTAAGTCCTACCTTCATCTTAAAACTCGCGCCCGGGAAGGCAGCGGGCTGGCCAGTGCGGGAGGCCACTCGGCCTGGGCTAGGGACGGGCAGGAGAACTGACAGAAATCATCCAGGCAGGAGCATTATCAGTTCTCCTGCCCGCCCCTAGCCCTGGCCGAGTGAGTTTCAAAAGACTAAAATTTAATTTGGTCACTAATAAAGAAACTTAATGACTAAAGAATGTGAATTGGATCAAACAGCTGGACAGGACATCATATGACAAACTTCTATGAATTCTTAAGCAAAGAACCCATGCAGCAAATACATTACAGGTGGGGGGGGAGCAGGTGATGGCGGGCAGTCATCATCGCGGGCAGTCCCTCGAAATCGAGCCAGACTTGCTTCCACTCTAAAAGTGAGTTCTCAGTCTCCAATATGTAGTCCAATACGGGAATTACAGTCTCTGTCACAGGTGGAACAGACAGTGGTTGGAGGAAAGGGTGGGTGGGGAGTCTGGTTTGCCGCACGCTCCTTCCGCTGCCTGCGCTTGTTTTCTGCATCTTCTTGGCGACGAGACCCGAGGTGCTCAGCGCCCTCCCGGATGTGTACTTGAAGTGCTGTAACCTGCGGAGCTACGGACCGAGAGCTGGAAACTGGGATTAGGCTGGATAGCTCTTTGTTGGCAGGCATGGACAGAATGGTCGAAATGGCCTCCTTCCGTGCTGTAAATTTCAATGATCCTAAGGAATATGGGCAGTTTCTGATAGAGCATGTGTCTCTGTTTAAAGCTAACAGTTATGCAAGCTCAAATTAATTTCCTGTTCCTACAATGTTTTCTAAAAGAAGGGATTTCACACTTAGTGCTTCAGTATTTTTATTTTCAGAGAACTATGAAGAACTTAAATATATTTATTTGAGAACCAATTGGACTCATTAATTGCTTCAAGGCAATTTCACCTGATGATATCAGCACTAGCTAAAGCATCAGTGTAAACCATTTTTCTTCCTCCAGCGAATCTTTCTTCACTGTGCAATAGTCAATGTTAGCGCTGATTTGAAGCCAAGTCATGTTGCACCAATGCTCCATTTGAAGAGTAAGTACCTGTATAACCAAAGATGTTTATTTTAAATCACCAATCGGGATTAGGTGAGCTAGATTGTTTCTTTGTAAAGTTTGGCGTATGTGGGAACAAAACTCTCCGGTTAATGTCCAAACGCGTATAGACACAATGTACAGGACATCTGTCTATCTGGAATATTAACAAGTCACTTAAGATGATTCACTTGTTTCTCCACGTTTACAAAGTGTCTTTTTATTTTATGATTTGCAGCATACATCAGCGAGTACTGTAAATGGTTATATTGTAATCTGGGCCCCTTTCAAAAGCAGCAATGCTCGAGATTGTGCATGCTGGTCTGTATATCTGTAAACATTCTGAACTTCAACATTTCACTTGTCATTAACCTATAGTTTGCAAATTGGATAAATAATTTCTCTCAGAAATTGGATCGTTCAAAGGTAATTTTAGAAAACAGTGGACACTTTTCAACAAACTGACTCCTCCGCGACTCGGTCAGTAAAAACTGTCTTCAAAAAATGTCGCCGCCAATAAATGTTGACTTGTGACCTCAATGAGTTTACAATGTCTGATCAATTAAACTTACAAATCACTTCCTTTCGTTAGGCACTGGACTGGCGGTGAGATTGCATGGTGAGAGGGTGGGTGCTGCAAATGTTTACACTTTGCTTAAAAACTGGCGAATGCTTAGTGTGAGCAGAAGATGAATAAATATATGGTGTGCAAGTACAAGAAAAATAGCACTGAATGTATTAGAACATAAGAAATAGGAGCAGCAGTTCGGCCCTTCGAGTCTGCTAGTTTACTTTCGCTTCGATGTATTTCTCGGGGAGCTGTGTTTTAACCCCCCATATTCCTGTATGCAGAGTAACGACTCTTGCTGGGGTTTGGTGCCTTGGCCAGCAATGGTCCTCTGTTAGCTCACCTAGCTGCTCACTAGGCTCACCTAGTGAGAACGTTCACCAGATTGATTCCTGAGATGAAGGGGTTGTCGTATGAAGAAAGGTTGAGCAGGTTGGGCCTGTACTCATTGGGGTTTAGAAGAATGAGAGGTGATATTGAAACGTATAAGATTCTGAGGGGACTTGACAGGGTAGATACAGAGAAGATGTTTCCCCTCGCGGGGGAATCTAGAACTAGGGGGCACAGTTTCAGAATAAGGGGTCGCCCATTTAAAATGGAGATGAGGAGGAATTTCTTCTCTGAGGGTCATGAATCTATGCACTTCTCTACTCCAGAGAGCTGTGGAGGCTGGTCATTGAATATATTCAAGGCGGAGATAGACAGATTTTTGAACAATAAGGGAGTCGAGGGTTATGGGGAGCGGGCAGGGAAGCGGAGTTGAGGCCAAGATCAGATCAGCCATGATCTTATTGAATGGCGGAGCAGGCTCGAGGAGCCAAATGGCCGACTCCTGCCCCTAATTTTTATGTTCTTCACGTAAGTGTTAGCAACCTATTTGACCTTGAGGGTCATCCACCAGAGCCCTATCATGTCTTTACACATGCCTCTCCCAGTCATTAGATCGCCATCTAATGGAAAAGGAAACCCTATTGAATTTGCCGATCGACCCCCGAGCCTGTGGGTGTGAATGCCAAGTAAAATCGGACAACTCCACATAGACTAGAATTGAAACTGAGACTTCACTTTTTAAACTTTCTGGCTCTTTACTTGCTTGCAGTCGTTTAAAGGTAGCTATGACGCTGAGCACCAGGCCCTCCGGTGTAACACATTCAACACCCGCAAAGGTTTCTCGTTTGTAAAATGCTTTATTGAGGCGAGAAACTTGGAAACAGGACTTGGGTTGGATAGCCACATCTCTGCCAGGCTATTGTGGTCAAAAGCACTGTTCAATTCCATCTTCATCGTAAACTGGTGGTAGTATTATAGTCTGGAAATTGGCATGAAGTGCATTTTTTGGCGCATTAATCCCGCATTATTAGTGTTAACCTGCACCAGTGATGTTTAGGATATTTAATTTATTATACTAAGGGGCTTTTCAATGAAAGCTTTCGCAGTGCGGAAGTTCAGTTAATCCTAATCCTTGCTGTTTGTTTCCAGGCAGCATGTCACAATGAACTCTTCACTATCTGGGCCTACAGCAGTAGCTGATGTGATTAAAGATCTAGACTCTCAGATAGCAGTAAGTAGTGCCTGAGTTGGCCTTGACTGGCATGAGAGAATGCAGCAGAAAAACCTGGACAGGGGTTTTGCTTTAGATTTTGCTTTCTGGTTTAGATACTGGAGATTAAATACCTTTCTTGCAAATGTTTAACATGAACCCAGTAGAAAGTCATTATTTTTAGACGTAGGAATTTTGAGGTTGTTGCTAAGTTAGCTATAAAATAGTATTCCTATTTTAAAAAAAAAAACATTTTAATATCTATATTTTTGCTAATTTGTCTCCCCTTCTGAAGGTGGTACCTTGTTTTCAAATCCACTCCATGACCTCCTCGCCCCCTTCCTATCTCTAATCTCCTCCAACCCTACAAACCTCCAAGATCTCTGCGCTCCTCCAATTCTGCCCTCTTGAGCATCCCTGATTTTAATCACTCCACCGTTGGTGGCCGTGCCTTCAGCTGCCAAGGCCCTAAGCTCTGGAATTCCCTCCATAAACCTCTCCACCCCTTTATCTCTCTTTCCTCCTTTAAGATGCTCCTTAAAACCTCCCTCTTTGATCAAGCTTCTACCTTAAAACCTCCTTATGTGGCTCAGTGTCAAACAATTTGTCTTTATAATAATCCTGTGAAGCACGTTGGAAGGTTTTACTATTTTAAAGGTGCTATATAAATACAAGTTGTTCTTGTTTCAATTGTAGCCATTGTTATCGTGACCCTAGACCGTGAGTGTCAACAGGCTATTCGACTGTGGAGGCCTGCGTAACCAAACCTGATCTTGTTCCCCTGAAATTCCCACACATATATTTCCAGTGCAGATTATTGGCTAGTCAGAAGTTGACTAAACTTCCCTCCCTGGCACCCCACTGGCACCCGGGTTGAGGTTAATAACCTCAGCAGAGTCAGAAAATCACACCCAGGATGTTTTGATCTGTGCAGTTCAGCTACTCGCTGCCTTAAATAACTGAACTACCACCTTCAGACCCTGAGCAACAAGAAAATTAGGCATATTGCAAACTAAAATACATGCCATTGCTTTATAAGGGTAAAATGGTGCAAAATGTTGTGAACATAAAGAATATTAAGAATAATATTGAAAATGTGTGGAGTTCCTAATGGTGAGTTTATTATACTGAATAGTCCCATAATCCTAAATGTTATAAAAGTATTATTGACCTCATCAGTGTCTGCAAAATTGCTCTGACCTTGCAACACTGCCAGCACCAACTCAACTTCACTAGCACGGTACAGGGTTGTGCCACTAAGTCTCTGAATCTGGGGGCCCAGGTACTGGCAGTTTATGCTGGTGTTTCAAAGCAAAGGCGCTTTTTAAAAAAAAAAAGGAATATAAAAGTCAGAATGAGCATAAAAGCCAGCCACCGAGGACGGCAATGTGCTTTTCTGGCTGGTGTGTACAGGCGTAGCTTCAGTCAATCAAAGATATGACAGCCAGGAGCGCTCATAAACCGCTTTCAAAACAGCTGTGCATACGCAATGGTTCTTCTACTCCGCAATAAGACCATAAGAAATAGGAGCAGGAGTCGGCCACTTGGCCCCTCGAGCCTGCTCCGCCATTCAGTAAGATCATGGCTGATCTGATCTGATCATGGACTCGGCTCCACTTCCCTGCCACTCCCCATAACCCTTGACTCCCTTATCGCTCAAAAATCTGTCTATCTATGCCTTAAATATATTCAATGACCCAGCCTCCACAGCTCTCTGGGGCAGAGAAGTCCACAGATTTACAACCCTCTGAGAGAAGAAATTCCTCCTCATCTCAGTTTTAAATGGGCCACCCCTTATTCTGAAACTACGCCCTCTAGTTCTAGATTTCCCCCACGAGTGGGAGCATCCTCTCTGCATCTACCCTGTCCAGCCCCTTCATTATCTTATACGTTTCGATAAGATCACCTCTCATTCTTCTTAATTCCAATGATTAGAGGCCCAACCTACTCAACCTTTCTTCGTAAGCCAACCCCTTCATCTCAGGAATCAACCGAGTGAACCTTCTCTGAACTGTCTCCAATGCAAGTATTATGCAAATATGCAATCAGGATTGCTGAACTGCTATTGATTTTGCAATATAAATACATCAGTCATTCCTTGTTACCACTTTGTTGTCTTTTTAAAACTAGAAGTTAGACACAGTTTTGGACCCGAACACATCATATGACTTTCTTTCTCTGATGTCACCTCAATCAGTTCTTTGCAAAGTGCAGATTGGCTGATGAAGTTTAAAAGTGCAAACACAATTTTTTTTTAAATGATTTAAAAGACACTGATAATTGTAATGGTGTCTGACTTTAGGACGTATAAGACAGTGGGACAATTCAGTAAAATAACTTTCCCATTCCGAACCGAAATGGGGATTGATTTTGACCTGCTATAATGTGTCGGTCATTTGCCTAAAGTGGATATAACAACTTAAGAGTGTTGCTGTAAATTGACATTAACACGCATATTGACAGCTACTCAGTTTTAATTCTGGCTTGGAGTCGCGGGGTTGCCTGTCATTTAGAAGTTGCCATGTATGATTAACCAGCCTCAGGCTTCCAACAACTGCTAAATACGAAGAACATTCCTCCAGCATCTGCTTTCAGTAAAAATTCATTGTTTACTTTCAATAGCACAGGAAAAACAACTTCAGTACTTGTTTTTTTTTAAACTTGTTAGCACTGAGAGCTAACTTAGATTAGCAGTCCCTTGTTACCAAATGTCGTCATTGTTGCTGTTGCTGATGGAAATATTTATTACCCCAAAAATGTGTAGACCAGAGAGCCAGTGCTCCTGTTAAATGACAGCACTGTTGCCAAAAGCTTCGGTGTCAGCACTGTAAAGAACACGAGGTATTGGTATTGTTGCTGTGTCCAAACTTCTGGTTTCCATTGCTGTGACTGGAGTCATCAGCCGATAAATACCCCTACTGGAGGGAGAGACCACCACCTTCTCCGATCACCGATGGGCAGAGGTTTAATCTGCCCCTAACAGGTCACTGATGCAGGGGGAGAGTTTCTGCTCCTTTACGTCAGTAATGTCAGCGCAATCCTGGCGGAATCGTCCAAACCAAAGCTCAGCGAATCTTAAACCGCAAGTGAGTTGCGTCCAAACCCATTCACGCTCGAGCTTCTGTGATCTTTCGCACTGGTTCAAGATTAGTTCAGCCAAATCAAGCCCCGATTGTGCTGGTTAGGGCAAGCTCTTCCAATTACGCTCATTGTCTTAGGTTCACAGGCACTATTAGGCACATTTTAAATATTTTTACCTAGCAAAAAATATTTAATTTGCCAAGAAACCGACTAATGAACACCAATGAAAGTAGTAAATGGTTACATATTTTTTTTAAAGTAATTTTCTATGATTTTAAATGTTGTTACTCACCAGTGGAGGCCTGGACACTTAATAAAAAGCTTATTTTTTGTGTGAAGCCCATTTTCAGCTGTCACTGTAAAAGTGGACCAGGTTACCACTCTTAAATACATCAATGAGCATGTTCTAAGATTAAAATAAACAACTCTGTTCTATTACGCTGCCCGATTGCAGTGGTACATGGAAAATTTAACGTTTGCAATTCTGCAGATGATTTTTTTGAACTGTGACCTGAGCGAACATTCGAGTGCAGTTTGGGTGCAGAAACTCCAGCTCGTAGCCTTTCTGATCGCTGGCCTGTGCCGGATCCAAGATGCGGGGGAATCCGCTCTGCAATCCCTGGGGCACCAGCCTCCACGACACTGACAACCCGAGGCCGGAGAACAATTTTGAGCCCATTAATTTTTTAACGCTTTTTTTTTGTTCATTAATATGAGGAATCACAGTGCTGTGAAATGAAATACACATTCACATTTTTGGTAGCTAGTGCCAGCATCAAGGGCACACCTCTGAACGACAATACGGTGAAACGCACAGCCTCTTTACTCTGCTTAAACACCGAAGCTTAAATCCCAACATCAGAACCAGAATTCATAAGAACATAAGAAATAGGAGCAGAAGTAGGCAATCCGGCCCCTCGAGCATGCTCAGCCATTCAATACGATCATGGCTGATCTGATCATGGACTCAGGTCCACTTCCCTGCCCGCTCCCCAATTCGACTTTGAGCGAGTAAGTAAACAGCCATCGGCTGTGCTGCACTCTGCTGGAAGAGAAAATATGATTTAAAACAGCACAGAACTGTGGGGCTTTCCAAGTGCTTGAGGAAGCATTGCAATGCCACCTGGTGACAAGCTGCTAAGTCTCAAACCGTTTATTTGACTGGGGAATGAGAATTACATTTGGAGACAGTTTTATTTTGTTTATGAACCGATGGTGGAGGAGCGTTTTTCAGTATTTACAGGAAGTTGGGTCCTTGGAGTTTGTTGAAATACTAAATTGCACGAATAATTTTTTAATTTAAATAAAGCGTGCTTGTATGTTCGATTTTTACCCATTGTGAAATTTTTTTTCTCTTTAGCGGTGGAATGTGTGAACATATAGGAGATAAATTACTATTTCACATTTGGGTTCGGGCTACTGGCAGTGTTTGCTTTAATTTTTGGGGGGTTGCGTGGTCCTCTCAAAAGATCGTGCCTGCGCAGTTTTCCTATTTAAAAGCTGGCTGCACTGGAGCTGTGGAGTGCTACACGGCAGCGCAGCTTACAGGGAACATTGGTTACTGGTAACGCCAGTTAAACTCTGACACGTTAACCTGACGGAACCATGCCCAATACAGCAGGGAAACTGATCAATCAGTAGTCTACTGCTGCTCCTATGTTGAGCAAGGGACGTTCAATATTTTTGTCTGACACCACTCTATTGATCTAAAATGTTTTGCTAGGTGACAATATTGCACCACTTGAATCTCCTCGCGAATAGTTTGGTGCAAACCTGTACACTGGAGGGCACAGTGTTGCCCATAAACGTAGCCAATCTTTTTATAGATGTGCTTAGAGTCAGTATCCAAGTAAATCCTCTATTTTACAGCCTGTAAATTCACCTAGCTTCATCTACCCTAAACAAATCCAATTTCCTTCAATCCAATGACTCGAAGTTTCTAACGTTAAAGTTATATTAGGTTAAAGAAAGAAACTTGGATTTATATAGCGCCTTTCACTGGACGTCTCAAAGCGGTTTACAGCCAATGAAGTACTTTTGGAGCGTAGTCACTGTTGTAATGTAGGAGATGCAGTAGCCAATTCGCGCACAGCAAGCCATTCTCTACTGAGAATGAGAGGTGATCTTATCGAAACATATAAGATAATTAGGGTGGATGCAGTGAGGATATTTCCACTCTGGAAACTAGAACTAGGGGACATAGTCTCAGAATAAGGGGCCGCCCATTTAAAACTGAGTTGAGGAGGAATTTCTTCTCTGAGGGTTGTAAATCTGTGAAATTCTCTGCCCCAGAGAGCTGTGGAGGTTGGGTCGTTGAATAAATTTAAGGCGGAGATAGATTTTTGAATGATATGGGAATAAAGGGTTATGGGGAGCGGGCAGGGAAGTGGAGCTGAGTCCATGATCAGATCCGCCATGATCTTATTAAATGGCGGAGCAGGCTCAAGGAGCCAAATGGCCTACTCCTCCTAATTCTTATGTTCTCCCACAAACAGGTGTGATAATGACCAGATAATCTGTTTTAGTGATGTTGATTGAGGGATAAATATTGGCCAGCACACCGGGGTAACTCCCCTGCTCCTCTTCGAAATAGTGGGATCTTTTACGTCCACCTGAGTGGGCAGACAGGGCCTCGGTTTAACGTCTCTCCAAAAGACGGCACCTCCGACAGTGCAGCACTCCCTCAGCACTGCACTGGAGTGTCAGCCTGGATTTTATCTGCTCAAGTCCCTAGAGTGGGACTTGAACCCACAATCTTCTGACTCAGAGGCGAGTGTGCTACCCATTGAGCAACAATTGACAGGTGAGCACACGGCTTTCACTTCAGGGGCCGAGTTTGAATGCAGCCCAGACTGGCAATGGCAATAAATTAGAGCAGTTTCAAATCCACTTCCTGTTGGATGCAGGCCCCCAGCAGAGAATTGTTCACAATCTGGGATGAATTAGCACTACGTTTGAAATGTCATTCAGAGAAAAGAGGGGCTGAATTGGGAATTTGTGAGTTTAGTGGAGTTTTAGTAGGGAATGGCTTGTGAGGATGGATTAGAGCAGCTTGCCCAACCTGAGGCCCTAGAATCAGTGTCACCTGAGCTCTGGCATTGCTCCTCCTGAAGCTCGGGTAACTCTGCTTGTGCTTCTATTCCCTGTTTGCTGATTTATTTCCACCGCCCGTCTCCGCCCCTGCCTCAGTTCACCCACTGCTGAAACCCTCATCCCTGCCTCTCTTACCTCCAGACTTGACTATTCCAACGCACCTCTGGCTGGCCTCCCACATTCTACCCTACGTAAACTAGAGGTGATCCAAAACTCGGCTGTCCGTGTCCTAACTCTACCAAGTCCCACTCACCCATCACTTCTGTGCTCGCTGACCTACATTGGCGTCTGGTTAAGCAATGCCTCAATTTCAAAATGCTCATCCTTATTTTCAAATCCCTCCATGGCCTCACCCCTCCCTATCTCTGTAATCTCCTCCATCCCCACAACCCCCCGAGGTGTCTGCACTCCTATAATTCTGCCCTTCTGAGCATCCCTGATTATAATCGCTCAACCATTGGTGGCCGTGTGTTGCCTGGGTCCCAAGCTCTGGAATTCCCTCCCTAAACCATTCCGCCTCTATACTTCTCTTTCCTCCTTCAAGACGCTCCTTAAAACCCACCTCTTTGACCAAGCTTATGGTCATCTGTCCTAATTTCTACTTATGCGGCTCGGTATCAAATTTACATCGCGTAGGCGCTATATAAATACAAGTTGTTGTTTGAATTCTGTGGGAATTGGAAAGGGTTGTTGTTAATACTTCTCTCATTGATCAATAAATCCTAAATTACTTGGACCCATTAGTACCAGCAACTTTAATGGGAGCATGGATTTAAACTTCATGTTTGGACTCCGAGAAATGCACCCACGGGGCCCATGACAACAATAGCTTGGAGGCCTCCTGAATGAAGGCATGTCGTTGGGAACAGAGTCAAGGGAGCTTCACTTTGCATCTTGCTCGACCCAAGGGTGTTTGGTACTGACACGGAGTGCTAAAAGTAGAAATGTATCCCATTCATTGGTGTTTACATCGCTCATCCCGATAATTGAAAAACTTTGACGGAAATAAATTGTGGTCCTCAATAAGATGAAAGTGCTTAGTACTTATTTGCTTTAAGTTGCTGAAAAAAGTGTACGTGCGGTGGAGGGGGGATTGATTTAGTTCTGAACATAAGAGAATTTTTCTTGTCGTTGATTTGTGCTGGAACAAATGAAAACCCAACTTGTTTGTTGCTTAAAGAAACAGTTTCTTGCATTCTATTAAGATAGTTGCAGTCTAAATTAAGCACAGCATTGCACTAAATTTAAGGGGGGAAATTAAAATCACGCTTCCCTCAAGCTCGGAAGAGCTAATAATTCAGTATTTTACCCGAAGGGTGATTTAGACACTCTCGATACTTTGGGTGTTTCATTTAATGAATCTACGTTCTGTTTAAGCCTGTTCTGCTTAAGGGATCTAAACAGCCACCTATCTGCAGGATGAAGCAAAGGATATAAGACGGAGTTTTGGGATCTCTCGATATGACCAAGTACCACACTATCACAATATGTTAAACACATGACATCGTTGCTCCGTTATTGTAAACCATGCTAATTTGATTATGCCAAATCATTCTGTGTAAGTATCTTCCAATCGGATTGCACAGTTGATGACATAAATATTGACTGGCGTTCGAGATAGCTCACAGGTCCGCTGTTTGCACCCTTTCATTACATTTTTTAAAAACTGTTCATGCACGCGAACACTAAGCAAATCTTTGTTTAACTAAATGTTTTGCAGTAGTTTTCCATTGGCACTTTGGGTACTGACCAGCATGCTCATATCGCTTGCTTTTGCCGTGTTGTCTTGTGCAGTGATAGAGACAACACACTCTCGTTTTCTTGCTTTCCTCCCCTCTAAAGGTGCTGGCTCCTTGCTAGAGTGCAAATCAGCATATGCCAGTGCCCATCACTTCCTCGTCCAAATGGGCACTATTTATGTGTGGGGATTGCTCAGGAACATTGGCAGTCGTTTTACATAGAAACACAGAAAATAGGTTAAATCGTTAATGTATATTGTAAATAGCTGGGGTCCCAGCACTGAGCCCTGCAGCACTCCACCAGTCACTGCCTGCCATTCTGAAAAGGATCTGTTTATCCCGACTCTGTTTCCTGTCTGCCAACCAGTTTTCTATCCACGTCAGTACATTACCCCCAATACCATGTGCTTTAATTTTGCACACCAATCTCTGGTGTGGGACCTTGTCAAAAGCCTTTTGAAAGTCCAAATACACCACATCCACTGGTTCTCCCTTGTCCACTCTACTAGTTACATCCTCAAAAAATTCCAGAAGATTTGTCAAGCTTGATTTCCCTTTCACAAATCCATGCTGACTTGGACTGATCCTGTCACTGCTTTCCAAATGCTCTGCTATTTCATCCTTAATAATTGATTCCACCATTTTCCCCACTACTGATGTCAGGCTAACTGGTCTATAATTACCTGTTTTCTCCCTCCTTCCTTTTTTAAGCAGTGGTGTTACATTAGCTAACCTCCAGTCCATAGGAACTGATCCAGAGTCAATAGACTGTTGGAAAATGATCACCAATGCATCCACTATTTCTAGGGCCACTTCCTTAAGTACTCTAGGGTGCAGACTATCAGGCCCCGGGGATTTATCGGCCTTCAATCCCATCAATTTCCCGCTTTATAAGGATATCCTTCAGTTCCTCCTTCTCACGAGACCCTCGGTCCCCTTGTATTTCCGGAAGGTTATTTATGTCTTCCTTCATGAAAACAGAACCAAAGTATTTGTTTAACCGGTCTGCCATTTCTTTGTTCCTCATTATAAATTCACCTGAATATGACTGCAAGGGACCTACGTTTGTTTGTCACTAATCTTTTTCTCTTCACATATCTATTGAAGCATTTGCAATCAGTTTTTATGTTCCCAGCAAGCTTCCTCTCATACTCTATTTTCCCCCTCCTAATTAAACCCTTTGTCCTCCTCTGCGACAAAATTCTCCCAGTCCTCAGCTTTGCTGCTTTTTCTGGCCAATTTATATGCCCCTTCCTTAGACTATCCTTAATTTCCCTTGTTAGCCACGGTTGAGCCACCTTCCCTGTTTTATTTTTACTCCAGACAGGGATGTACAATTGTTGAAGTTCATCCATGTGACCTTTAAATGTTTGCCATTGCCTATCCACCATCAACCCTTTAAGTATCACTCGCCAGTCTATTCTAGTCAATTCATGTCTCATACCATCAAAGTTACCTTTCCCCAAGTTCAGGACCCTAGTCTCTGAATTAACTGTGTCACTCTCCATCTTAATAAAGAATTCTACCATATTATGGTCACTCTTCCCCAAGGGGCCTCGCACAACAAGATTGTTAATTAGTCCTTTCTCATTGCACATCACCCAGTCTAGGATGGCCAGCCCTCTAGTTGGTTCCTCGACTTATTGGTCTAGAAAACCATCCCTAATACACTCCAAGAAATCCTCCTCCACCGCATTGCTACCAGTTTGGTTAGCCCAGTCAATATGTAGATTAAAGTTGCCCATGGTAACTGCTGTACCTTTATTGCACGCATCCCTAATTTCTTGTTTGATGCTGTCCCCATCCTCATTACTACTGTTTGGTGGTCTGTACACAACTCCCACTAGTGTTTTCTGCCCTTTGGTATTCCGTAGCTCCACCCATACCGATTCCACATCATCCAAGCTAATGTCCTTTCTTACTATTGCGTTAATTTCCTCTTTAACCAGCAATGCCATCCCGCCTCCTTTTCCTTTCTGTCTATCCTTCCTGAATGTTGACATGGGGTGGAGCGTCCTAACTGAACACAGTTCTGTCCTTACCCCATGCCCACACTCTGATATTTCCAGCTGAGGCTGCTCAATAGCAAACAAGAGACTTGGATCATCTTTGTGTTCCACCCCACCACCCCCCTCCAGCCGCTCCCCTCGTCCTGCATAGAAAATAGGTGCAGGAGTAGCCGATTCAGCCCTTCGAGCCTGCACCACCATTCAATATGATCATGGCTGATCATTCACCTCAGTACCCCTTTCCTGCTTTCTCTCCATACCTCTTGATCCATTTAGCCGTAAGGGCCATATCTTGAATATATCCAATGAACTGGCGGCAACAACAACTTTCTGCGGTAGAGAATTCCACAGGTTCGCAACTCTCTGAGTGAAGAAGTTTCTCCTCATCTCGGTCCTAAATGGCCTACCCCTTACTCTTATCCTGGTTCTGGACTCCCCCCAACATCGGGAACATTCTTCCTGCATCTAACCTGTCCAGTCCCGTCAGAATTTTATATGTTTCTATGAGATTCCCTCTCATTCTTCTAAACTCCAGTGAATACAGGCCCAGTCGATCCAGTCTCCTCATATGTCAGTCCTGCCATCCCGGGAATCAGTCTGGTGAACCTTCGCTGCACTCCCTCAATAGCAAGAACATCCTTCCTCAGATTAGGAGACCAAAACTGAACACAATATTCCAGGTGAGGCCAGGGATGCTGAAGTTGATTATTGTGCTTTTACTACCATCATGGCTGAAATTAGATAACTTCCTGCTGCTTTGGATATACTTGCCAAGTCCATTGAGCAAAACACTCTTGGTTGCCAAGAAATAAAAGCTGGATAACACACAATTATATATGTCGGAACATTGAGTTTAAAAGTTGGTCAGTTGCTTTATTTGGACAATGTAGATTTATTTATCCAGCGAGAATGAAAAGATTATTTTGATGATTTGCAATGCAATTATTTTGCCGTCAGTATAATCTGACTGACATCTGTGGCTAGGGTCTGAGGCACACAGGGAGCTCCTCGTGGTAGTAATGTTCAACTCCGTTATGAACTAGTAAGTTTAGTATATTGTGAATTAATTCTGAAGGCCCGAGTATGATAGTTCAGTTGGTGGTGCTGAATTGGGTCATGTTTTAATAGTACTCCCAGGGAGAATTCTGCCTCTCTCTCTCACCATTCTTGCGTTTGTTTTCAAACCTGGCTGCAGAAAAGGGTTTTATGTATTTCCATCACTGGGGTCAGCGCACAGTATTTTTAGTGTCAACTTTTACAGCTTCAAGTAATAGTTGTTGCTTTGAGATTATTAGTAAAACTTTCTTATTGAAATTGGGGTAAGATTTTTGTAATGTTTTTTTAAAAAATGATCATCTGGCGAGACCGAGCCAGTGCCAAGATGCTGGATGTTGTTGCACTGTTCCATGACAGGAGCTGGTGAGATATCCTGAGTCGTGTGCTAAACATAAATGGTACAACAGAGCAGTTCTCTGGCTGACATTTGTAAGAAATGTTGGAAAACATCTTCGCACACAGTGGCGGCTACACTTGTATTTCCATTTCTAAACACACTATTAGTTATTTCATTTTCAAAGTTTGTCCAACCAGATGAATCTTCAGTTGTATTGTGTTTAACCTACTTTGTCACCTGAAATATGTCCTTTTAGTGTCAAATAGTCTCGCCCTGTTCAGAATTGCTCACTGCCACCTTCTCGAGGGCAATTAGGGATGGGCAATAAATGCTTGCAGCGACGCCCACATCCTGTGAATGAATTTTTTTAAATGTTGCAGTACAACTTGTGGTCAGGAACTGACCGTTTTCTCAAATGTTCTATAGTCTTGCTGATGTCTGTCTTGGGCTCCTCGCTCATAAATACAGCTTCTGTTCTAAAGTGGACATATTTTACAGTCACGTTTCACCAGTTGCACCCTCACGTTAAAGCAATGTTTAAATATTTTCTTGCCTTTTGAAAATTTAGTCGTAATCACTTTATAACAATGAAGTCCGTCTCGAGCCAATTCCATTGGCCTCTGTAGTGACTGCACAGGCACTGTGTTTTTACTTTTCTAAATCTAGAATTGGCTGCTCGTGAGTGAAGCTGTGCAGATGTGGTTATCGCAGCTTTCCCCAAACTGCAGAGAAATCTTGGCAATAACAGAAGCACGTTTCTTATCTTAATGAATTTTCAAAGAAATGGATGTGGAAAAAAATATTATTTGAGCCGAAAAAAAAGCCTGTGGCATTCATTCCAACTTTAGGCAAACTTTTTACAGAAGTTGCTTCATGCTTGCTTTTAACTTTGTACAATATAATTTATAAATTGTTTGCATGCTTTATGTCACTGCAACTGAAATGACAGCTGCAATACAGAGGAATGACTTGTACATGGGGTTTAGGGTTGCTGTAAAATTCACTCTTTTAAAAACAGCCCTCAGAGAGCAAAACCTCCTAATAACTGATAGATATACTGATGTTAGTTTACATTCAGAGCCACGTGTGATCTTGAACAAAAGGTTGCTGCCAAAATAGCATACTACAGTTCTCTTTAATTTTTTTCAGAATCTTAACATGCTTACCGTACTAAACCATAGGTCTGGAACTTGCTGCATTTACCAGTTCCTAAAATGCTGCGGCTCACAAATAACCGTTTATTCGTTATGTTTCTGCACAGCTGATCGGTCCTGGCCCACACAACCCCAAGCAGAAACAGGATTTGGAGAACCTTCATGATTTAAAGACCAAAGCCCAACAGATTATGAACCAGTTTGGACCTGCAACTCTGATAAATCTGACAAATTTTCCCTCTATAAAACCTGATCCGTCCAGTACACCACCTCCAAATACAATGGCCAACAGCACTGCGGTGGTAAAGATACCGGGAACGGCAGGCTCCGGGGGACGCATGAGTCCAGAAGGCAACCAGGTAAAGTCGTTTTAAGATTTGAATATTGTACTTTTTGGTGTCTATTTTAGTTTGATTCTTTATAGTCATTTTTTTCCTTATAGAATTTAATCATCCCCTTCATACAACAACAACAACTTGTATCTGTATAGCACCTTTAACGTAGTGAAACATCCCAAGGCGCTTCACAGGAGTATTATTAGACAGAATATTTGATGCCGAGCCACATGAGGAGAAATTAGGGCAGGCTTGGCCAAAGAGGTAGGTTTTAAGGAGCGTCTTAAAAGAGGAAAGAGAGGCGGAGAGGTTTAGGCAGGGAATTCCAGAGCTTGGGGCCCAGGCAACAGCAGGCACGGCCACCGATGGTTGAGCGATTTATAATCAGGGATGCTGAGGAGGCTAGAATTGGAGGAGTGTAGACATCTCGGAGGTTGTGGGGCTGGAGCAGATTACAGAGATAGGGAGGGGCGAGGCCATGGAGGGGTTTGAAAATAAGGATGAGAATTTTGAAATCGAGGCGATGCTTGTCCGGGAGGCAATGTAGGTCAGCGAACAATGTGGGTGAGCGGGACTTGGTGCGAGTTAGGACACGGGGCAGCCGAGTTTTGGATGACCTCAAGTTTACGGAATTAAGGGAATTAAGGGTTACGGGGAGCTGGCAGGTAAGTGGAGCTGAGTCCACGGTCAGATCAGCCATGATCTTGTTGAATGGCGGAGCAGGCTTGAGGGGCTAGATGGCCTACTCCTGTTGTTCTTATGTACGTGGGATAGAATGTAGGAGACTGGCCAGGAGTGCATTGGAGTAGTCAAGTCTTATCATAACCATAGAGTTAACTTACTTTACTAGTGAAATTCATCCAAATATTTTAAAGCAGTATCTGTGATGAGAAAAGGCTGAGGAGATTTCATCAAGGGTTTAGATAGTGTAAATAAAGAGAAACAGTTTGCAATGGCTGAAGAGTCAGTAACCAGAGGACACAGATTTAAGGCGATTGGCAAAAGAACCAGAGGCGACATGACGAAAAACTTTTTTATGAAGCGAGTGGTTAGGATTTGGAATGCACTGCCTGATGGGGCGGTGGATGCAGATTCAATAGTAGCCTTCAAAAGGGAATTGGATAAATACTTGAAGGAGAAAGCGTTGCAGGGACATGGGGAAAGAGCGGGGGGGTGGGAGCCGGCCCAGACTCGATGGGCCGAATGGCCTCCTTCTGTGCTGTACTGTTCTGTGATTCTATAATGTTTGTTCAAATCTCCAAACCAGTGGTTTGCACTGTGAGGGAGGCCTTACAGTTACTCTCACACTCCCAGATACCCCACTGCCAATATTGGCACACTCCAATCTGTGATGGGTTTTGTATACTTACAGTTCTCAACGTAGACTTGCATTTATATAGCACCTTTCACAACCATCGGACATCCCAAAGCCCTTTACAGCCAATTAATTACATTTTTGGAGTGTAGTCACTTGTAATGTGGGCAACGTGGCAGCCATTTGCGCACAGCAAGCTCCCACACACAGCAACGTGATAAGTGACCAGATAATCTGTTTTTAGTGACGTTGATTGAGGGATAAATATTGGCATCAGGATTCGGCAGTTTCTTCCTTTGCAGCTACAAGTAATCAGAGTGACCACTGTTGCATTTACTGCTGATCCACCCATACCGTGATACTAAATACACAGTTTACTGTTTGTCGACTCGAAAGCTTTACCTTGACTTCTCTGCATATTCTGTGTTCAGGTTTTAAGCAAGAAGAAGCTGCAGGACTTGGTGCGGGAAATTGATCCAAACGAACAACTTGATGAAGATGTTGAAGAAGTAAGCTTTGTATACAATATTATAACCATAAAACTGTAGAGTACCAGTTCACCCTGCAGGGGTACTTGTAACGGAAGAAGTTCTTTTTAAAAAGATATCTCCTTCACAATCCTTTTGTTACTTGGACAACGCTTTCAGGTCCAAATACTGTTCTGTCACACCATCTCCTGCTCAAATTGTGGAGCTCGTTACATCCCCCCCCCCATCTCCCTTATTCTTTCTGTCTATAATTTAGAAGCTTGAAAATTCAAACTTGGTATCACTTACTCACTACTTCTTGGCTTGCCTTATCTTTCTCCCTTACTCCTTCAACCTTGGTGATATCCTGCACTTTTTGGATATAGCTCTTCATCAACGTTTCTCGATTTATAATTTTTAAAGAACTGCCATTTATCTTCAGTCACTTTACTATTGCATGATTCCTCAACTCAGGAATCCTTTCATTAAATGGTATATGTGGAGGGAGATAGAAAATATGTACAAGATGAGCAGTTATTGCAAAACGAAAGACTTGCATTTATATAGCGCCTTTCACCACCTCAAAGCACTTTACAGCCAATGAAGTCCTTATGAAGTGTAGTCACTGTTGTCATGTAGGAAACACGGCAGCCAGTTTGCGCACAGCAAACTCCCACAAACAGCAATGTGATAATGACCAGATAATTTGTTTGTCATGTTGATTGAGGGATAAATATTGGCCCCAGGACACCGGGAATAACTCCCCTGCTCTTCTTCGAAATAGTGCCATGGGATCTTTTACGTCCACCTGAGAGAGCAGACAGTTTAATGTCTCATCCACAAGACGGCACCTCCGACAGTGCAACATTCCCTCAGCACTGCACTGGGAGTGTCAGCCTAGATTTTTGTGCTCAAGTCTCTGGAGTGGGACCTGAACCCACAACCTTCTGGCTCAGAGACGAGGGTGCTACCCACTGAGCCACGGCTGACAGGGGCAGTAAAACTACCATAGGATTCGTTCAGTAGCTCATTGCTTGAATGCACTTTGTGGTGCTGAGCCATAAGATGATTCATGGTTCAGTACCCTGTCTGAGTTCACAACTAATGCAGCCAGAGCAGTACTGAAGGGCTATCCTGGAACCATTGCTGGAAACGAGTGTATGGACATTGGATGAGAGCGTGATTGAGCTCAGCTGTAGTGTCTGTTATGGTCAGATAAGGTTAGTGACACCCACTGTCTACCATCACTTGAATAAGCTGTCAGAACATTGCCAAGTGATGATAACTTTTATTTATATAGCGCCTTTAACGTAGTAAAGAAATAGGTTTTAAGGAGCATCTTAAAGAAGGAAAGAGAGGTTTAGGGAGGGAATTCCAGAGCTTCGGGCCCAGGCAACTGAAGGCACGTCCAACAATGGTTGAGCAATTATAGTGAGGGATGTTCAAGAGGCCAGAATTTGAGGGGCGCAGACATCTTGTGGCGTTGTGAGGCTGAAAAAGATTACATAGACAGAGAGGGGCAAGACCGGAGTGATTTGTAAACAAGGGTGAGAATTTTGAAATCGAGGCGTCGTTTAACTGGGAGCCATTGTAGGTCAGAAAGCACAGGGGTGATGGGTGATATTGACTTGGTGCAAGTTTTGGATGACTTCAAGTTTACGTAGTGTGGAATGTGGGAGGCCGGCCAGGATTGACTTGGAGTAGTCAAGTGTAGAGGTAACAAAGGCATGAATGAGGTGATATTGAAGTGCCGTAACCTGCAGGGCTACGGACCAAGAGCTGGAAAGTGAGATTAGGCCGGGTAGCTCTTTCGGCCGGCATAGGCACGATGGGCTGAATGGCCTCCTTCTGTGCTTTAAATTTCTGATTCTAACATTCTAATATCTGTAAAACTATCCCAACATGAGTGTTCACCTTAAAGTGTTAAATTGAAAAACGTTCGTCTTTTGAAAACTCAGTTTCTCCCTCGCTAGAGGGAGCTATGCAAACCATGTATTATAGAAACAAATGCATTAGACCTGCCAAGTTTTGTAGTGGAGTGATGCCAATAGAAATTGTAAGATTTTAAAAATGATTCAGATTTTGTTTTGCTATTGAGGGAGCGGAGAGATAAAATGGCGTTTTTGCAGAAAAATGTTGTGTAGTGATTGCGTGCATAGTTTTGTATGACGGGTCAGTTGGTAAAGTCAGTGTGTAACCAACCCCACAGTCCAGAAGGTTCGATTCCCAGTCTGCGCTCAGTTATCTGATCTTGGCTTGAACAGCAGAAGGGGAGCTATAATTGGTCTTGGTATCCCTAATTAACACGGGGGAAATCACTTCTAGTTATTCGGTGACCCTAGTTAGAAGGTGCTTGTGCGGAGGACAGTGTCGAGCTCAACTGTGATGTCCCTGCAGACAAAAATGTGCCAAGGTCTGTCGTCTGTGTTCACAACTGCAGCAAGATCATTTTGGTTAGGTACAGGAGGGGTGCGAGCAACTGGACTCTAGTACTAATCGGAGACAATTTTTACAAAGCTATTAATTTTATCCTGAAGGGGCAATCTGTTAAGTTCCTCTTATTCACAAGCACTCTTGTCCCCGATTACAAAAGATCCATCGACTTTACATTATCATCAGTAGAAGTATTAAACATGTTTTGTTTTCTTGCTTTATTGTTCCACACTGGTACTTATTGTATCTTGTACAAATGGCATTCATGAGTGAACTCTCTGGCCGTTCTAAATTACTTGTAAGATGTCAGAAAATGTTCATTGAGAGAGAGAGTGGACAAAATCAGATTTTTGTAAGGAAATGATAACAGAATGTTGATGTCACACTATTGGCATAAACCCAGTCACAGAACAACAAAACCCCCTTGCTAATTTACACCCTGTTGTATTGGACGGGGAGGAAGAAAGAGGTTGTGTGCTAACTGTGCACTTAACGCTGCTGCCCACCACTTGCAGTGCTGCGATTATATATTGGCCCAAAATTCATTGTCAAAATAATGGCAAGGCTAACAGCATAGCAGCTTCAGACGAGGGCAAATATGCGATTAAACGCGGATATTGAAAAGTTGCTGTCAGAGACGCCGTTAGCTTTGTGAGAAAGGCCTCGCTATTGCAATGCTTTGAAGTTCCTGTCCTGACACTGATGTGAAGGAGATTCACCACAGAAAGTTTCAAGTTCCCGTACCCTTTTAACAATGTAGTAAATGTTCATTACTGTCAGCCAACTTCTCTGGTACTGAAAATGAACTATTACAAGTGTGGAGTCCCATTCCTTACGGTTTTAGTTGTTGGAGGATTTTTTTTTAATGTAAATTTTTTTTAAATGTTTTACTTTATCTTTGTCTTTTTTTTAATCTCTCCTAATCCAGTCTTTCCTTCCCTCTCTTTATTTATCTTTCTCTACCTGATTTGGCATTGTATTCACCACTCTTAACTGACACTTCTTTCTCAATCTGATTGGTTAAGTAGACGCGCAGTTGCTTGTCCTCTTCACTCAGATCCCAGACGCCCTGCAGAGAGCGTCACGCTGTTTCCAATACGCACTTATAGCGCAAAATATCGTCGCCATTAATCGGGCAAGTGCAGTTCTAACAACGGCGGGCGATGCTCGTTGCTCTGCCACAGGAAATTTTGGGTCATTGTTTTTGGAATTGTCTTGTCTGATTTCCTCCCAAGAAGTGGGCATAAACACCTTGCATTCTACACTAAGATTAGATGTGAACATGAAAGTTTTAAGTGTCATACTCCAAAGTGTCCAAAGTATCTTTTTAAGCACAGTGGCCATTTCATGCTTTCTTTCTAACCGGGGGCTGAACATTTACAACAATCTTTCAATCTACAAACTACCAAATGGCAATTAAATAATAGCATCAGGTCATGCTTGATTACAGCAAATAGACCTTACTTTAAAAACATAGAAAATAGGTGCAGGAGTAGGCCATTCAGCCCTTCGAGCCTGCACCACCATTCAATAAGATCATGCTGATCATTCACCTCAGTACCCCTTTCCTGCTTTCTCTCCATACCTCGTAATCCCTTTAGCCGTAAGGGCCATATCTAACTCTCTCTTGAATATATTCAATGAACTGGCATCAACAACTCTCTGCGGTAGGGAATTCCACAGGTTAACCACAGGCTTACCCCTTATCCTTAGACGATGTCTCCTGGTTCTGGACTTCCCCAACATCGGGAATATTCTTCCTGCATCTAACCTGTCCAGTCCTGTCAGAATTTTATATATTTCTATGAGATCCCCTCTCATCCTTCTAAACTCCAGTGAATACAGACCCAGTCGATCCAGTCTCTCCTCATATGTCAGTCCAGCCATCCCGGGAATCAGTCTGGTGAACCTTTGCTGCACTCCCTTAATAGCAAGAACGTCCTTCCTCAGATTAGGAGACCAAAACTGAACACAATATTCCAGGTGAGGCCTCACCAAGGCCCTGTACAACTGCAATTTACTGTTTTATGTCTTGATTGTGTTAAAATCCAGTTGCAGTTCAACACCAAAATAACACAATGGCCCGCAATTTGCAGTCTGGATGATTGCAAACAGACAGCATTGGGAAATCCTGAAGTTGCAGTCGGTCATTCGCTGCTCCTCCACAGGCTGCACTTTGCCCCGTCCCACAGAGCCGGCAATCGGTGAAATCACTCAGCTGAGGGGAAACTTTGGCTTTTCCGCAGTAGGAATGCTGTTAAATTCCTCACTAAAAGTTAGACTCAAAGGGATTAGGTGTAACTAGGATTTTAACAGCGTATTGACTGCTAAACAAAGGTTATGGCCCTGAAAAACTCATTTTAATTTTGTACAGTGTCAAATTTGTCCATTTTAAATACATTAATATTTTTAAGAAACTTTTTTTTTTAATTGAATTTTTTTTTTAAGTTTTTCCATCTTTGTTTCAGGGTTGTCTCTTCCCCACGTAAGAGCCCCACTCTTTGTTTTACTCTAACATTTTTTTTTAAAGTTAGAATTTTAAGTGCTTACTCACTTCCTGGTTCACTGTGAGAATTCTGTGTTTTGATTGGCTGCTTAGACAGCTTGCTGCCATCACCGCAGCTCGCGCTCGGGAATTCCCATTATTAAAAAGAAAGAAATACCACATTGGTTTGAATTAAGCGTCGGAAAACCCGATCTTCTCGACAGAGATCGCGAGATCTTTGTGCGAAGCTCCATCCGGGGCCAGCGGCAGTGTCTTTGCTTCGATGTTGAACGCAGATTGTAAATGACATGGTAAAGTGCTGCTGTTTTAAAACAGCAGCACCTGGCTTGCTGTGAGCGATGCCATGCGAGATTTGCTAATATCCCACATCTGGCATATAATGCAAAAAGCAAAATACTACAGATGCTGGCTGAAATAAAAACAAAATGCTGGAAATCTCAGCGGGTCAGGCAGCGTCTGTGGAGAGAGAAACCGAGTTAACGTTTCAGGTCGATGACCCTTCGTCAGATGTCACTTATTTTTTAATAAAATGTACTGAATAAGTACCATGTAGAAACTGAGTAAGGATTAGAAATATTGTACATGTGTAGTGACATTTTTTTTATTCATTCACAATGTGGTTAGCATTTATTGCCCATCCCTAATTGCCCTCAAAGGTGGTGGTGAGTGTCTCGCTGGGGCCATTCCAACACATTGCTGTGGGTCTGGAGTCACATATAGGCCAGACTGGGTAAGGGCGGCAGATTTCCTTCCCTAAAGGGCATTCATGAATCGTTTTCACCATTATTTTGTATTCCAGATTTATTTAATTTAACTTAAATTCCCCAGCCGCTGTGGTGAGATTTGAACTCATGTCTCTGGATCATTAGTCTAGCCCTGTGGATTACTGGTCCGGTGATATAACCATTATGCTAACGTACCCCCTCAGAGGGTGACTGTGTTAAAAATCTCGCACCTTTTGTAGCAAGTCAGTAATTTATCCTATTTATTGTCATGAGCTTCACATAGTCTTGTAGAAAAACACTGCTTCCTTTTTACTTACTGCAAACAATCCAATTTAATCCTGTCTGGAATGTAGCCCTAATGCCCTTTAAAGGGATGAGACTCCTTTTTGGAAGCGTTCCCTCAAATTCCACGAAGCCAGGTTTCTTGTTTTGTTCTGGTGTTAGTCAGTTAAGATAAAGGTGCTTGGAATGAGGTGAGAATGGGCTTGGGTCTTACATCTTATTGTGCTCTCAGACTAAAGCAGCCAAGTGCCATTGCCTTTTGTTTGACAAAGAATAGTGAAACTTGGTCTCCAGTAACTTGGTCTGTATGGGGGGGGGGTTCATTAACAGCTCTTCGTCCAGGCAGACAGAGCTGTTTGACGCTGTTTTAGTCCATTAGTACTTCTGACTTTATTGAGATAGACATCAGTACTTTACAACAACAACAACTTGCATTTATATAGCTCTTTAACATAGTAAAATATTCTACGGTGCTTCACAGGAGCGTTATCAAACGTCGACACCGGGCCACATAAGGAGAAATTAGGGCAGGTGACGGAGGTAGGTTTTAAGGAGCATCTTAAAGGAGGAAAGAGAGGCGGATAAGTTTAGGGAGGGAATTCCAGAGCTTGGGGCCCAGGCAACAGAAGGCACGGCCACCGATGGTGAAGCAATTAAAATAAGGGATGCTCAAGAGGTCAGAATTAGAGGAGCGCAGACATCAGATTTACATAGGGTAGAACGAGGGATTCCGGCCAGGAGCTCTGTTCGATTCCTGTACGGAGCTACAAGGCTGATACTGTGCATATGGAGCCATACTTTGATTCATTGAGAGCAGCGGTTCGCTGTTTGGTACTGAATGCAAAAAATATCTGAGTAAAACCTAACATCATGATGCTTGTAACATACCTCTAATTGGGTTTGCATGATACCTGTAGGCAAGGACCGTGTGCTTCTGTGTTTCAATCACACGGATTATTCTCATCAAGCGCAATGTTTGTGTCTCCCACATGTAGATGCTTTTACAGATTGCAGATGATTTTATTGAGAGTGTAGTGAGTGCCGCATGTCAACTAGCACGTCACCGCAAGTCAAACACACTGGAGGTGAAGGATGTTCAGCTGCATCTCGGTATGTTTTGAAGAACTATTTTCTCTCGTTATTTTATAAAACGTGTCCTAAAACTAAACTTCAAATACAGATGTTTATGAATTGCACATAAAGAAAAAGAAAAGATTTGCATTTCTATAGCGCCTTTCACAACTTCTCGGTGTCCCAATGCGCTTTACAGCCAATTTGCGCACAGCAAGCTCCCACAAACAGCAATGTGGTAATGATCAGATAATCTGTTTTTAGCGATGTTGATTGAGGGATAAATACTGGCCCCAGGACACCGGGGATAACTCCCCTGCTCTTCTTCGAAATAGTGCCATGGAATCTTTCACATCCATCTGAGAGAGCAGACAGGGCCTCGGTTTAACGTCTCTTCCGAAAGACGGCACCTCTGACAGTGCAGCGCTCCCTCAGTATTGCATTGGAGTACTAGATTCTTGTGCTGAAGTCTTTGGAGTGGGACTTGAATCCACTACCCAGTGTAGTCACTGTTGTAATGTAGGAAACCTGGCAGGCAATTTGTGCACAGCAAGCTCCCACAAAAACCAATGCGATAATGATCAGATAATCTGTTTTCAAGTGATTATTTGAGGAATAAATATTGGCCAGAATACCGATATTTATAGTTAAAGTTACAATAACTTTCAGCATAGATTATTTTTTTGTTCCTGGGATGTGGGCGTCGCTGGCAAGGCCGGCATTTATTGCCCATCCCTAATTGCCCCTTGAGATGGTGGTGGTGAGCTGCCTTCTTGAACTGCTGTAGTCCGTGTGGTGAAGGTGCTCCCACAGTGCTGTTGGGGAGGGAGTTCCAGGATTTTAGCCCAGCAACGATGAAGTGTGTGACTTGGAGGTGATGGTGTTCCCTTATGCCTGCTGCCCCTGTCCTTCTAGGTCGAAGAGGTCACGGGTTCCAAAGTTATTACTGAATCAAACATAATAACCATTGGGGGCAATAAAATCTAGTTGTAAGCTTTAGTGTTTTGTATTAGTCATTGCATTTGAGAATGCATCATGGTATAATATCTTAATCATTTTTTGAACAGATTTTAAAAGTCTGTTCAGATGTTGCTGCACTCAACTCTCCAGGTTATTGGCTGAGCAAATGTGTTATTTACAGGTTGTATTGGCTAGTGGGATGTGATGGAAGGTGATTTATTCAGAATGTTACAGGGGTTTACGTCATGACATATTTTGCTTACAAGAAAGTATCTGATTCTCGGAAACACTGAATCGCTGTCGGTAACTGTGTGTGTGTGTGTGTGCTTTCGTTTGTACAGAACGACAGTGGAATATGTGGATACCAGGATTTGGTTCAGATGAAATTAGGCCGTATAAGAAGGCCTGCACAACAGAAGCTCATAAACAGGTTAGAAATACAGCTTCTTTCAAAGTGTGTTTTAATGCAATTATTTTTATACTAATATCCATAGGTTAGTATATGAACACTTGGACATTTTCTTAAGCATAGAATCATAAAAATTTATAGCACAGAAGGAGGACATTCGGCCCATCGTGTCTGCGCCGGCCGACAGAGCTTCCCAGCCTAATCAAACTTTCCAGCTCTCGGTCCGTAGCCCTGTAGGTTACGGCACTTCAAGTGCACATCCAAGTACTTTTTTAATGTGGTGAGGGTTTCTGCCTCTATCACCCTTTCAGGCAGTGAGTTCCAGGCCCCCACCACCCTCTGGGTGAAAAAAGTTCTCCTCAACTCCCCTCTAATCGTTCAACCAATTACATTAATTCTATGCCCCCTGGTTGTTGACCTCTCTGCTAAGGGAAACAAGTCCTTCCTATCCACTCTATCTGGGCCCCTCATAATTTTATGCACCTCAATCAAGTCTCCCCTCAGCCTCCTCTGTTCCAAAGAAAACAACTCCAGCCTATCCAATCTTTCCTCATAGCTAAAATTCTCCAGTCCTGGCAACATCCTCTGTACCCTCTCTCGTGCAGTCACATTTTTCCTGTAATGTGGTGACCAGAACTGCACGCAGTACTCCAGCTGTGGCCTAACTGGTGTTTTATACAGTTCAAGCATAACCTCCCTGCTCTTGTATTCTATGCCTCGGCCAATAAAGGCAAGTATCCCGTATGCCTTGTGTATGGCGCGCCGCTTTGTTTTCCACTTGTGAAATAATCAGGGTTTTTTATTCTCCTCACACATACCGTGAATTTCTTCACTGCTTTGGTGATTATGTTTTACATCTGAGAGAATAGGAATGACCTCTGCCAGTGGGTAGACCCTGTGCGCGCAGTTCTGTAATCAACACATCAATCAAGCAAATCGAGCGCATTTTAAAAGAACAGGGAGAACAAACTCCATTTAGACCCAGCCCCTGTAGTTTTTCAATTTGTCCAAAGGGTATAGATACTTTTAACATAGTTTCTTAGAAAAATAATTGAGCTCAATGATAATTCTAGCAATTATGTTTGCAGTATTGAAGTTTATTTTGAGAGCTTTTTGGTGTATTTTGAAGTATCCTATTAGACTGGGAATTAACTTTATAAACAGTAGCCTCTTCTGTGCTGATTTAAGGCAGCAAGGCTTTTAAGTGGAAGTAATGGCATGTTGGCCTTCATATTGAGAGGATTTGAGTATAGGAGCAGGGAAGTCTTGCTACAGTTGTACAGGGCCTTGGTGAGACCACACCTTGAGTTTTGGTCTCCTAATCTGAGGAAGGACATTCTTGCTATTGAGGGAGTGCAGCGAAGGTTCACCAGACTGATTCCCGGGATGGCAGGACTGACATATGAAGAAAGACTGGATCGACTAGGCTTATATTTACTGGAATTTCGAAGAATGACAGGGGATCTAATAGAAGCATATAAAATTCTGACGGGATTGGACAGGTTAGATGCAGGAAGAATATTCCCGATGTTGGGAAAGTCCAGAACTAGGCGTCAGTCTTAAGGATAAGGGGTGTAAGCCATATAGGACCGAGATGAGGAGAAACTTTTTCACCCAGAGAATTGTGAACCTGTGGAATTCTCTACCACAGAAAGTTGTTAAGTCCAGTTCGTTAAATATATTCAAAAGGGAGTTAGATGTGGCCCTTACAGCTAAAGGGATCTGGGGGTATGGAGAGAAAGCAGGAGTGGGGTACTGAAGTTGCATGATCAGCCATGATCATATTGCATGGTGGTGCAGGCTCGAAGGGCCGAATGGCCTCCTCCTGCACCTACTTTCTATGTTTAATGTGCATTGTCCCTCAGGAGGGAGAAATTTTCTCCAAACCACTCCAGCTCATCTCTCAGCATCTGGTTACGGTGTATGTTACACTTCTTGTCATGAATTAATATATCCAATTTACTGAAGTGTTG
Organism: Pristiophorus japonicus; assembly: GCF_044704955.1. Taxonomy (NCBI): domain Eukaryota; kingdom Metazoa; phylum Chordata; class Chondrichthyes; family Pristiophoridae; genus Pristiophorus; species Pristiophorus japonicus. Next base: position 5,105,937 of record NC_091990.1, on the reverse strand, counting down.
GGTAGCCCAGTTGATTCAGAGTCTTGGTCAGAGCTAGAAGGTCCTGGGCTTGAATCCTGATCACGTTTGCTCATCATTCATCCTTCCGGGGTGGATAAGATGAACACCATTTTATCGCATACGGGGAAAGCAGGAGACTTCATGCAGTGTTTGCTCCACTGTCACAGTATATAGTATCGCATGTGTGACCCCGAGCTTCCAGTCACCTGTCACTTTAATTCTCCACTGCATTCCCACTCTGACCTCTCTGTCCTAGGTCTCCTACACTGTTCCAGCGAAGCTCAACGTAAGCTTGAGGAACAGCACCTCATCTTTCGTTTAGGCACTTTACAGCCTTCTGGACTCAACATAGAGTTCAAATATTTCAGAGTGTAACCGCTGCTAATCTTTGGTTCCTTCCCCCGGCCCCCCTCAGAGGCTGTTTCTTTCTTTCTATTTTTCTCCTTGTCTCTAATGGCAGCGGGTCATTATCCCACCATTCACACCCTATCTTGACTAATGTTTTTCGAACTCCTGACATTACCATTTGAATTTGGGCCATCATCCCTTTTGTCTCTCCAATCTCTCCTGCCTTCCACCCTATCACAGGCCTTCCCTTTTGTTATTTCTTCCCCTCCCCCTTTCAGTACTTGTTAAGAATCTGTTCTTTCCGAACACTCTCCAGTTCTGACGATGCTGCCTGACCTGAGATTTCCAGCATTTTCTGTTTATAAGTCACAGTATCTAGCTGTTCCTCACTGGAATTGGAAATCAGCCGACACTCCGACGTTTGTATCTAGTAAAGGAGGTGGTACTCAGTAAGATAATGGGACTAAAGGCAGATAAATCCCCTGGACCTGATGGCTTGCATCCTAGGGTCTTAAGAGAAGTAACGGCAGGGATAGTGGATGCATTGGTTGTAATTTACCAAAATTCCCTGGATTCTGAGGAGGTCCCAGCAAATTGGAAAACTGCAAATGTAACGCCCCTATTTAAAAAAGGAGGCAGACAAAAAACAGGAAACTATAGACCAGTTAGCCTAACATCTGTGGTTGGGAAAATGTTGGAGTCCATTATTAAAGAAGCAGTAGCAGGACATTTGGAAAAGCATAATTCGGTCAGGCAGAGTCAGCATGGATTTATGAAGGGGAAGTCATGTTTGACAAATTTGATGGAGTTTTTCAAGGATGTAACGAACGGGGTGGATAAGGGGGAACCAGTGGATGTGGTGTATTTGGACTTCCAGAAGGCATTTGACAAGGTGCCACATAAAAGGTTACTGCACACGATAAAAATTCACGGGGTTGGGGGTAATATATTAGCATGGATAGAGGATTGGCTAATTAACAGAACAGAGAGTCGGGATAAATGGTTCATTCTCGGGTTGGCAATCAGTAATTAGTGGGGTGCTGCAGGGATCAGTGCTGGGACCTCAGCTATTTACAATCTATATTAATGACTTAGAAGAAGGGACTGAGTGTAACGTAGCCAAGTTTGCTGACGATACAAAGATGAGAGGAAAAGCAAAGTGTGAGGAGGACACACAAAATCTGCAAAAGGACATAGACAGGCTAAGTGAGTGGGCAAAAATTTGGCAGATGGAGTATAATGTTGGAAAGTGTGAGGTCATGCACTTTGGCAGAAAAATAAAAGAGCAAGTTATTATTTAAATGGAGAAAGATTGCAAAGTGCTGCAGTACAGTGGGACCTGGGGGTACTTGTGCATGAAACGCAAAAGGATAATATGCAGGTACAGCAAGTGATCAGGAAGGCCAATGGAATCTTGATCTTTATTGCAAAGGGGATGGAGTATAAAAGCAGAGAAGTCTTGCTACAGCTATATAAGGTATTGGTGAGGCCACACCTGGAGTACTGCATGCAGTTTTGCTTTCCATATTTACGAAAGGATATACTTGCTTTGGAGGCAGTTCAGTGAAGGTTCACTCGGTTGATTCTGGGGATGAGGGGGTTGACTTATGAGGAAAGGTCGAGTAGGTTGGGCCTCTGCTCATTGGAATTCAGAAGAATGAGAGGTGATCCTATCGAAATGTGTAAGATTGAGGGGACTTGACAAGGTGGATGCAGAGAGGATGTTTCCACTGATGGGGGAGACTCGAACTAGAGGCATGATCTTAGAATAAGGGGCCACCCATTTAAAACAGAGGTGAGAAATTTCTTCTCTGAGGGTTGTAAATCTGTGGAATTCGCTGCCTTAGAGAGCTGTGGAAGCTGGGACATTGAATAAATTTAAGGCACAAATAGACAGTTTCTTAACCGATAAGGAAATAAGGGGTTATGGGGAACGGGCGGGGAAGTGGAGCTGAGTCCATGATCGGATCAGCCATGATCGTATTAAATGGCGGAGCAGGCTCGAGGGGCCGTATGGCCTACTCCTCTTCCTATTTCTTATGTTCTTATGTAAAGACCAACGGTTATGGGAATTCTCTCTCTCCCTCTTGTTTTGTGAATGCTGTAACAAATAGAGAGGGAAGCGTGGCTGAAATTCAGGTTATGTTCCCTTTGGTAGAGCAGTTCATTTAGATCTTGCTTTTCTTTGGGGGGGTAGCGGGGAGGGGATGGAGAATTAAATTTGATTAAATAATATGTGACTAATTATGTTGGGCTGCTGCTGTTCTTGCTTATCCTCTGTGCTCTTCGAGAAAGTACAACTTTGCTAGGTGTTTTATTCAAACAATATTTTCCCATAAACTTTCTCAATTGACATTCCCCCCCCCCTCCCCCTCTCCCAAAAATACATTGCTCAATAATCGTGCTTTTTATTTCACTGATGAGAATGACCATCGTGGTCACGATGTGTTTTTTTAAAACTTAACTAATGCGTTCTTTATATATGCTTTTCCACAAAATTATCTCAGTTCATCCATTTTAGTGACATGGATTGTACTCACAAGAAATAGGAGCAGGAACAGGCCATTCAATGAGATCATGGCTGATCTTCTGCCTCAACTCCACTTTCCCGCATTCTCCCCATATCCCTTGATTCCCTTAATATTCAAAAATCTATTTTCCGCACACGGATCCAACGGGAAACCATTGTAACGGGATTTAAAATTTCTGCCCAGGTAGGCATCGGGCCGCTGACATCGGAGTCCTTTCAGCCCAGGAAGGCATCGGGTTTTAACTTTAGAATGTCAATCGCTCTAATGGAGAAATCGTTTACCCGGCATAGCCCAATCCCTGAGGGACCCGGATAATCGAGAGTGGCCTGTGCTCAAAAGACGGAACCTCCACTACCCTCTGGGGTAGAGAATTAGGGTTTAGACTGGGTAACATTTAAAATAAGGATTGTAAATGAAATGCTGCATCTTTGCCTGACCATGTGGCGGTTTCTGTCTTCCAGAGAATGGCGCTGATACGTAAAACAACCAAAAAGTAAGGCGGACAGACCATTTCTGCGACAAGGTTCTGAACATTACAAGACACTCTCGGGCATATCCTCCATTTCTGTAGAGGAGCCTGCGATGGCCGATACAGTGTGTTTGATTTTTTTTTTGTGAAAATGAGATAATGGTATGACTTTGTACTGGTGCCAATATCCTGTAGCAGCAGGTTTGGTACTTTATGCTCCTTCCTGGATACAGAATTTAAGGACTTGTACAAAGTGGATGGTGCGTGTATGAAACTGTGACATTTCTTTGTTGATTAATGGTAGTGTGATATATTGGGACTTTCCTTGGTGGAGTGTTAAGTAGTTGGTTTTCATATCTTTGTATAGAGGTAATGTTGACCATTTTTGCCAATAAAATATTACTCAACTTGAATAAAAATGTGACATATATTTGTAATCTCCAACGTTGGAGTTGAAATCATAAAGCAGCCAGAGTATTCCCATAAATCTCCGACGCTGCTTGTAGTATTGGCCCAGAAATCCTGGTTTCTCCTTCCCGCGGGCGTTCGACTGGATTCTAGAAAAAAGAAGTGCACCTACCTGAAGCTGCTGTGCCCACGCGGGTTCCCGGTCCGGAGGCCTCTCCTGAATGCACGTCGGGACGTGCACAGGCCTGGAGCTGGAGTCACATGGCTCTGGGTAGCCAATCAGGTATAGTATATTCTCAACGGCCACCACACGTTAAAAAAATCCAAGCACAGGTATCTTCCACCCTCCAAGATGTAGTTCGGGATCTGGAATATTAGGTCCTTCATTGAAACACCTGTCAACTCATTCCTTTTCGGCGTGGAAGCAAGTCATCCTCGATTCGAGGGACTACCTATGATGATGATTCTCATTCATAATAATAGAAGTTTCGTAAGTCTGACACTTCTATTATTGTGAATGAGAAACACACCCAAACACTACATAAAACATTTTAAAAACACTTTGCATAAATACACTATAGAAATTAAAGTTGATAGAAATGGTTTTGAAAAAAAAATTTGCCGATTTTTAAATAAGATTTAATTATGGATTAAAATTAAATTACCTGAGTGGACAGGGTTTTTAACAAATATGTATTCTAAAATGTTATTTTAATGTTTTTAAACTCTTACACTGGTAAAAGTAGGATATGCGCCTGCTTTTACCAGGCGCAAGAGTTTTAAATACATTCGCTGGGCAGCAGATGGGCAAATAGCTCGATCTCTGCCGTGGGAATGTCCTGGCTCCCATTATGCGGGAGATCTGTCAAGCCAGCAACTTGACAGATTGGAAAAGCTGGTTTTCACATCATGCGCATTGTGCGCCGAAAACCGGCTTTTCCGATGCCTTCCTGGGTCCGTAGAAACTCCGTACGGACCCGGGGAGGCTGGGATTTCTGGGCCATTATGTTTATTAGGGAACGGTCGCGTAGTGGTTGTGTTACTGGACTCTAACCCAGAGGCCTGGACTAATGATGCGAGTTCAAATCCCACCTGAATTAAATTCCGCTAATTCAATAAATCTGGAATTTAAAAAGCTGGCGTCAGTCATGGTGACCATGAAACTACCAAATTGTTGGAAAAACCCATCTGGTTCAATAATGTTCTTTATGGAACAAAATCTGCCGTCCTTACCCGGTCTGGCCGATATGTGACTCCAGACCCACAGCAATGTGGTTGATTCTTAACTGCCCTCGGAAATGACCCAGTGAGACACTCAGTTAAGGGAAACTAGGGAGGGGCAATAAATGCTGGCCGTGCCTGTGATACTCACATCCCGCGAATGCGAATAAAAAAAAAAAAATCTACTGTAGTGAACATCTGCCATATTTTCTTTAACTTTAAAAATCTGTCGTAGAACAGTACAGCACAGAAGGAGGCCATTCAGCCCATCGAATGTGCACTGGCTCTTTCAAACAGCAATCCAGTCAGTCCCACTCCCTGCTTTTTCCCCATATCCCTGCAATTTTTTCCCCTTTTATCTGATTTTTGCGCCTCCCAGGAGATCACATGGCTTCGGTTGGGGTGGAGTGTAGAATGTTTCAGTGTTAGGGGTGTCGCGGTTTTGTGGGGCGGACTGGTTGGGCTGGGTGCTCTTTGCCTTTCCGTCATTGTTCATAGGTTTATAGGTAACCTTCAGGGCTGCTGACCAAGGGTCATGTGGCTCTTTGTCAGCCTGCACGGATACGATGGGCCGGAATGGCCTCCTTCTGCGCTGTAAATTTCTATGTTTCTCAAGTATTTACAAATTCCCTTTTGAAGGCTATCATTGAATCTCTATGCACCACCCTATCAGGCAGTGCATTCCAAATCCTAGCCATTCGTGTAAAAAAAAAAAGATTTTCCTCATGTTGCTTCAGATTCTTTTGCCAATCACCTTAAATCTGTGCCCTCTGGTTATTGACCCTTCAGCCATCGGAAACAGTTTCTCTCGATTTACTCTTATCGAAACCATTCATGATTTTAAACCCCTCGATCAAATCTCCTCTTGGCCTTCTCTGTCCCTGTAATGACCGAATGTACCACCCTTGTACAGAGCTGGAAGCTGCGAGGGTTGATGCCTGGTCTAGCTAATCCTGCAATGCTGTAGACACTGCCATTAACCCGCAGTTAACTGTAGGTTAAGTGATGATCAATCTCGACTGATTTCCTCCATGGATAAATACTTGCTTTTGAAAGTTGCTTGGGGCAGTAGTGGAGGGCTGCCGGCACTTGAAGTAATTCCCCGCCACAAGCTGGCTTGCGGGGAGAGAATGCTCATATCTGACATAATTATGACTGGCACACAAACCATTATTTAATAACCTGCTTTTAAAAAAAAAGTTCAATCTTTAGTGTTTGAAAGCAATGGGAATGATTTTTGAGCGTTGTAAATTTAAAATCAAGCCTTGATGCAATTTGCCTTTATTGGTAAGTTTTTCAGAACCTTGAATTATACAGTAGAAGCCTTTTAGTGTTGTACACCAGTCATTGTATTGCAACAGTAAAGCGTTTAGTTATGGATTTTCCACCATGCCAAATTAACCAGAACAGACTGCTGCTGTACAAAGCGATTGAGATACACGCATTACTAAGATGGTATTTGTATATTTCATTTTCTTCACGACAGCATATTTTTAGGCTCTGCAATAATCGAATTAGACTGCCCAGAAGGAGGCCATTCGGCTCATCGTGAAAGAGCTGTCCAATTACTCCCACTTCCTTGCTCTTTCATAGAAACGTAGAAAATAGGTGCAGGAGTAGGCCATTCAGCCCTTCGAGCCTGCACCACCATTCAATAAGATCATAGCTGATCATTCACCTTAGTACTCCGTTCCTGCTTTTTCTCCATACCCCTTGATCCCTTTCGCTGTCAGGGCCATATCTAACTCCCTCTTGAATATATCCAATGAACTGGCCTCAACAACTCTCTGCAGTAGGAAATTACACAGGTTAACAACTCTGAGTGAAGAAGTTTCTTCTCATCTCAGTCCTAAATGGCTTACCCCTTGTCCTTAGACTATGTCCCCTGGTTCTGGACTTCCCCAACATCGGGAACATTCTTCCCCATAGCTGTGCAAATTTCTCCTTCAAATCAAATATATATACATTTTCATTGCAGCAGTGTGGCTGGGACTAGTTTCCATTATAATACAGAGCAACTAAATGTGTCACCCGTTACAATTAACTTGTAGCCGATTGATTAGCTTTCGATACAAAAGGTTCGAGTCTATTTTTACAATCTCTATGATGATGAAACTGTGTGCTTAGGATGCACAGCATGTGTGTTGCTGGTCTTAGAGGTGATTCCTATAGTTTTTTTTATTCCTGGGATGTGCCCATCCCTAATTGCCCTCGAAGATGATGTTGAGCTGACGCCTTGAACCGCTGCAGTCCGTGTAATTCTTTGTCTTCCCACAACACAATTCCAAATCTCCACAAAATGAGCATTGTCCAGAATTTAGGAGTTACTGGGATAGATTGAAGGGGAGTGATGCCACACAAGTTCAAGAGCAAAATAAAAGCTAGATTTCCCCCATCGGGTCACAGGAGCAAAGGTGGGGTGGAACCTTGTGTCACAGGAGTAGAGCGGGGGGTGGAAACCCTTATTGCAAAAATCAGGTACAAATTGTCTTCCCAATTTTCCATTTATCATTTTAATTGACAAAAATTAGTGAGCTGTTTGTGCCCAATTTTGTCATCCAGGATTACGCCCCAGCACTGAAGAGGAAAAATTACCCCTGTAATTCCTAAATTATGGACAGTGCTCATTTTGTGGCGATTTGGAATTGTGCTGTGGGAATGAGCTATCGGAATCACTCTACAAGACCAGCAACACCAATGCTGTACTACTATGAATGCAGTTTCAGAGACTGGAATGGAGTCATCGAAGTAGTAGTACCCCCATTAAATTCTCTGAAGTTGTGAAGGACATTAATGGCAGATCAAAGTGCTGTTTGCGCTGCGTGATGTGCCCAACCGTTGCAGTCACTGTGAGCTGCGATGTCTGATGATCCTCCTTCCATTTAAATACCCCACCAATACCGTCTGAAAAATTAGACGTTCCCAGGGTGCAGCAGACGCTTCCTGGGGCGGGCGTTAAATGAGGCATTGGGGCCGAATTTTGCATCTGGGCGATAGCGGAACGCTGCACAACGATTGATGTCATGATCTCAGTGAAACTAGACAGCGGAGCGGTAAGTTTTTGCACCATCGCCAGCTATGAGCCGAATTTGCCAGCCAGGCGGTAAAAGCTGGACACCCGGTGTTACACTTAGAAACACCATTTACTAACCGTCTGGGGCACAGCCGAGCTAAAAATCCAAGGTCCTAAACGACTGAAGTACCCATTTGTTTCCAGTTCCATTTAATAACTAGACTTAGAAACATAGAAAATAGGTGCAGGAGTAGGCCATTCGGCCCTTCTAGCCTGCACCGCCATTCAATGAGTTCATGGCTGAACATGCAACTTCAGTACCCCATTCCTGCTTTCTCACCATACCCCTTGATTCCCCTAGTAATAAGGACTTCATCTAACTCCTTTTTGAATATATTCAGTGAACTGGCCTCAACAACTTTCTGTGGTAGAGAATTCCACAGGTTCACCACTCTCTGGGTGAAGAAATTCCTCCTCATCTCGGTCCTAAATGGCTTACCCCTTATCCTTAGACTGTGTCCCCTGGTTCTGGACTTCCCCAACATTGGGAACATTCTTCCTGCATCTAACCTGTCTAACCCCATCAGAATTTTAAACGTTTCTATTAGGTCCCCTCTCATTCTTCTGAACTCCAGTGAATACAAGCCCAGTTGATCCAGTCTTTCTTGATAGGTCAGTCCCGCCATCCCGGGCATCAGTCTGGTGAACCTTCGCTGCACTCCCTCAATAGCAAGAATGTTCTTCCTCAGGTTAGTCGACCAAAACTGTACACAATACTCCAGGTGTGGCCTCACCAAGGCCCTGTACAACTGTAGCAACACCTCCCTGCCCCTGTACTCAAATCCCCTCGCTATGAAGGCCAACATGCCATTTGCTTTCTTAACCGCCTGCTGTACCTGCATGCCAACCTTCAATGACTGATGTACCATGACACCCAGGTCTCTTTGCACCTCCCCTTTTCCTAATCTGTCACCATTCAGATAATATTCTGTCTCTCTCTTTTTACCACCAAAGTGGATAACCTCACATTTATCCACATTATACTTCATCTGCCATGCATTTGCCCACTCACCTAACCTATCCAAGTCGCTCTGCAGCCTCATAGCATCCTCTTCGCAGCTCACACTGCCACCCAACTTAGTGTCATCCGCAAATTTGGAGATACTACATTTAATCCCCTCGTCTAAATCATTAATGTACAGTGTAAACAGCTGGGGCCCCAGCACAGAACCTTGCGGTACCCCACTAGTCACTGCCTGCCATTCTGAAAAGTCCCCATTTACTCCTACTCTTTGCTTCCTGTCTAACAACCAGTTCTCAATCCATGTCAGCACACTACCCCCAATCCCATGTGCTTTAACTTTTCACATTAATCAGTTGTGTGGGACCTTGTCGAAAGCCTTCTGAAAGTCCAAATATACCACATCAACTGGTTCTCCCTTGTCCACTCTACTGGAAACATCCTCAAAAAATTCCAGAAGATTTGTCAAGTATGATTTCCCTTTCACAAATCCATGCTGACTTGGACCTATCATGTCACCTCTTTCCAAATGCACTGCTATGACATCCTTAATAATTGATTCCATCATCTTACCCACTACCAATGTCAGGCTAACCGGTCTATAATTCCCTGTTATCTCTCTCCCTCCTTTTTTAAAAAGTGGGGTTACATTGGCTACCCTCCACTCCATAGGAACTGATCCAGAGTCAATGGAATGTTGGAAAATGACTGTCAATGCATCCGCTATTTCCAAGGCCACCTCCTTAAGTACTCTGGGATGCAGTCCATCAGTCCCTGGGGATTTATCGGTCTTCAATCCCATCAATTTCCCCAACACAATTTCCCGACTAATAAGGATTTCCCTCAGTTCCTCCTCCTTACTAGACCCTCTGACCCCTTGGAGCTCCATTGTAGGATACTCATCCAACAAAATTGCTGCATATAAAACCAGCAGGTGTGAACTTTAGGGGCAGAAAGAAATGGACAAACATCTCTCCCAGTTTCAAATAAATACATTTAGAAGGACTTGCATTTCTATAGCGCCTTTCACTTCAGGACATCTCAAAGCACTTCACAGTCAATGAAATATTTTTGAAGTGTAGTCACTGTTGTAATGTGGGAAATGCAGCAGCCAATTTGCACACAGCAAGCTCCCAAAAAACCCCAATGTGATAATGACCAGATAATCTGTTTTTAGTGATGTTGATTTAGCGATAAATATTGGCCAGGACACCGGGGAGAACTCTCCTGCTCTTTGAAAAAGTGCCCTGGGATCTTTCACATCCACCTGAGAGAACTTATGGGGCCTCGATTTAACGTCTCATCCAAAAGACGGCACCTTCAACAGCTCAGCACTCCCTCAGTACTGCACTGGGAGTGTTGGCCTAGATTTTTCTCCTGAAGTCTCTGGAGTGGGACTTGAACCCACAACCTTCTGACTCAGAGGCAAGAGTACTACCCACTGAGCCACGGCTGACAGATGATAGCTCTTTCAACTTGTGTATCCGGCTGCAGCTCCTGACGGACCACATTGCGGAACTGGAGCTGCGGGTGGATTCACTCGGGAGCATGCACGATGCTGAGAATGATGTGAATAGCACGTTTAGTGAGTTGGTCTTACCGCAGGAAAAGATTACTCAGGCAGCTAGGGAATGGGTGACCAACAGGAAGAGCAGTGCAAGGAAGGTAGTGCAGGAGTCCCCTGCGGTCATCCCCTTGCAAAACAGATACACCACTTTGGGTACTGTTGAGGGGAATGACTCACCAGGGAAGGGCAGCAGCAGCCAAGTTCATGGCACCGTGGCTGGCTCTGCTGCACAGGAGGGCAGGAAAAAGAATGGGAGAGCTATAGGTGAAAGGGAATTCAATTGTAAGGGGAATAGATAGATGTTTCTGCGGCTGCAACCAAGACTCCAGGATGGTATGTTGCCTCCCTGGGTGCAAGGGTCAAGGATGTCTCGGAGCGGGTGCAGGGCATTCTGAAAAGGGAGTATGAACAGCCAGTTGTCGCGGTGCATATAGGTACCAAAGATATAGGTTAAAAAAAGCGATGAGGTCCTACAAGACGAATTTAGGGAGCTAGGAGCTACATTAAAAAGTAGGACCTCAAAAGTAGTAATCTCAGGATTGCTATCAGTGCCACGTGCTAATCAGAGTAGGAATTGCAGGATAGCTCAGATGAATACGTGGCTTGAGGAGTGGTGCAGCAGGGAGGGATTCAAATTCTTGGGACATTGGAACCAGTGCTGGGAGAGATGGGACCAGTACAATCTGGATGGTCTGCACCTGGGCAGGACGGAACCAATGTCCGAGGGGGAGTGTTTGCTCGTGCTGTTGGGGAGAAGTTAAACTAATATGGCACGGGGATGGGAACCTATGCAGGGAGACAGAGGGAATTAGAATGGGGGCAGAAGCAAAAGATAGAAAGAAGAAAAGTAAAAGTGGAGGGGAGAGAAACCCAAGGCAAAAAGCAAAAAGGGCTACATTACAGCAAAATTCTAAAGGGGCAAAGTGTGTTAGAAAGACAAATCTGAAGGCTCTGTGCCTCAATGCGAGGAGTATTTGGAATAAGGTGGACAAATTAACTGCGCAGATAGCAGTTAACAGGTATGATGTAATTGGCATCACGGAGACATGGCTCCAGGGTGACCAAGGCTGGGAACTCGACATCCAGGGGTATTCAACATTTAGGAAGGATAGACAGAAAGGAAAAGGAGGCAGGGTGGCATTGTTGGTTAAAGAGGAAATTAATGCAATAGTAAGAAAGGACATTAGCTTGGATGATGTGGAATCGGTATGCGTGGAGCTACGGAATACCAAGGGGCAGAAAACACTAGTGGGAGTTGTGTACAGACCACCAAACAATAGTAGCAAGGTTGGGGATAGCATCAAAGAAGAAATAAGGGATGCATGCAATAAAGGTACAGCAGTTATCATGAGTGACTTTAATCTACATATTGATTGGGTTAACCAAACTAGTAGCAATGCGGTGGAGGAGGATTTCCTGGAATGTATTAGGGATGGTTTTCTAGACCATGGTTGGTCTATTAGGGATGGTTGTCGAGGAACCAACCAGGGAGCTGGCCATCCTAGACTGGGTGATGTGTAATGAGAAAGGACCATTTAACAATCTTGTTGTGCGAGGCCCCTTAAGGAAAGGTAACTTCGATGGTTTGAGGCGTGAATTGGCTAGAGTAGGCTGGCAAAGGATACTTAAAGGGTTGACGGTGGATAGGCAATGGCAAACATTTAAAGATCATATGGATGAACTTCAACAATTGTACATCCCTGTCTGGAGTAAAAATAAACCGGGGAAGGTGGCTCAACCGTGGCTAACAAGGGAAATTAAGGATAGTGTTAAATCCAAGGAAGAGGCATATAAATTGGCCAGAAAAAGCAACAAACCTGAGGACTGGGAGAAATTTAGAATTCAGCAGAGGAGGTCAAAGGGTTTAATTAAGAGGGGGAAAACAGAGTACGAGAAGAAGCTTGCCGGGAACATTAAAACTGACTGCAAAAGCTTCTATAGATATGTGTAAAGAAAAAGATTAGTGAAGACAAACGTAGGTCCCTTGCAGTCGGATTCAGGTGAATTTATAAATGGGGAACAAAGAAATGGCAGACCAATTGAACAAATACTTTGGTTCTGTCTTCACAAAGGAAGACACAAATAACCTTCCGAAAGTACTAGGGGACAGTGGGTCTAGTGAGAAGGAGGAACTGAAGGATATTCTTATTAGGCGGGAAATTGTGTTCGGGAAATTGATGGGATTGAAGGCCGATAAATCCCCGGGGCCTGATAGTCTGCATCCCAGAGTACTAAAGGAAGTGGCCCTAGAAATAGTGGATGCATTGGTGATCATTTTCCAACAGTCTATCGACTCTGGATCAGTTCATATGGACTGGAGGGTAGCTAATGTAACACCACTTTTTAAAAAAAGGGAGGGAGAGAGAAAGCGGGTAAATATAATTTAGCCTGACATTAATGGTGGGGGAAATGTTGGAATCAATTATTAAGGTTGAAATAGCAGTGCATTTGGAAAGCAGTGACAGATCGGTCCAAGTCAGCATGGATTTATGAAGGGGAAATCATGCTTGACAAATCTGGAATTTTTTAAGGATGTAACTAGTAGAGTGGACAAGGGAGAACCAGTGGATGTGGTGTATTTGGACTTTCAAAAGGCTTTTGACAAGGTCCCACACCAGAGATTGGTGTGCAAAATCAAAGCACATGGTATTGGGGGTAATATACTGACGTGGATAGAGAACTGGTTGGCAGACAGGAAGCAGAGAGTCGGGATAAATGGGTCCTTTTCAGAATGGCAGACAGTGACTAGTGGAGTGCCGCAGGGCTCAGTGCTGGGATCCCAGCTCTTTACAATATACATTAATGATTTGGATGAAGGAATAGAGTGTAATATCTCCAAGTTTGCAGATGACACTAAACTGGGTGGCGGTGTGAGCTGTGAGGGGGATGCAAAGAGGCTGCAGGGTGACTTGGACAGGTTAGGAGAGTGGGCAAATGCATGGCAGATGCAGTATAATGTGGATAAATGTGAGGTTATCCACTTTGGGGGCAAAAACGCAAAAACAGAATATTATCTGAATGGCGGCAGATTAGGAAAAGGGGAGGTGCAACGAGACCTGGGTGTCATGGTTCATCAGTCATCGAAAGTTGGCATACAGGTGCAGCAGGCGGTGAAGAAGGTAAATGGTATGTTGTCCTTCATAGCTAGGGAATTTGAGTACAGGAGCAGGGAGGTCTTACTGCAGTTGGACAGGGCCTTGGTGAGGCCTCACCTGGAATATTGTGTTTAATTTTGGTTTCCTAATCTGAGGAAGGACGTTTTTGCTATTGAGGGAGTGCAGCGAAGGTTCACCAGACTGATTCCCGGGATGGCCGGACTGACATATGAGGAGAGACTGGATCAACTGGGCCTTTATTCACTGGAGTTTAGAAGGATGAGAGGGGATCCCATAGAAACATAGACGATTCTGACAGGACGGGACAGGTTAGATGCGGGTAGATTGTTCCTGATGTTGGGGAAGTCCAGAACCAGGGGACACAGTCTTAGGATAAGGGGTAGGCCATTTAGGACTGAGATGAAGAGAAACTTCTTCACTGAGAGTTGTTAACCTGTGGAATTCCCTGCCACAGAGAGTTGTTGATGCCAGTTCATTGGATATATTCAAGAGGGAGTTAGATATGGCCCTTACGGCTGAAGGGATCAAGGGGTATGGAAAGAAAGCAGGAAAGGAGTACTGAGCGAATGATCAGCCATGATCTTATCGAATGATGGTGCAGGCTCGAAGGGCCGAATGGCCTACTCCTGCACCTATTTTCTATGTTTCTATGACAAAACAAACATTTTCATACACTTGACCATGTATTTTTAGTGTCCTGCATACGAGATCATCGCTTTGAACATTGCTAGTTATATAAATACTATCTGACTCAGTACAGGTAAAGCAGTCACCAAACCAGGAAGATAATTGATCTTATTTGAGAAAAGGCTATCGAGACATAGGCAGAGAGCAGTGGTGAATCCTTGTATCAGACTGAGGGACGTATAGAGTGGTGTTCCTCGGGGGCCGATATTAGGAACACTGCTCTTTTTGATATATATTAATAACGTGGACTTGGATATAGGAGTCACATTTTCAATGTCTGCAGATGACACAAAACTTGGAAATGTAGTGAACAGTGAGGATAGCAACAGACTCCAGGAGGACAGACAGGTGAAATGGGCAGAGATAGGGCATGAAAAGTGCTGCAGTGTAGAGAGACCTGGGGGTCCTTGTGCATGAAACACAAAAAGTAAGTATGCAGGTACAGCAAGTAATCAGGAAGGCAAATGGAATGTTGGTCTTTATTGCAAGGGGCATGGAGTATAAAAGCAGATGAGTACTGCGTACAGTTTTGGTCTCCGTGTTTAAGGAGGGATATACATGCATTGGAGGCTGTTCAGAGAAGGTTCACTAGGTATAACATTCTGATGGGATTGGATAGCTTAGATGCAGGAAGAATGTTTCCAATGTTGGGGAAGTCAAGAACCAGGGGTCACAGTCTAAGGATAAGGTGTAAGCCAATTAGGACCGAGATGAGGAGAAACTTCTTCACTCAGAGAATTGTGAACCTGTGGAATGATGCCAGTTCGTTAGATATATTCAAAAGGGAGTTAGATGTGGCCCTTACGGCTAAAGGGATCAAGGGGTATGGAGAGAAAGCAGGAATGGGGTACTGAAGTTGCATGATCATATTGAATGATCGAAGGGCCAAATGGTCTATTCCTGCACCTATTTTCTATACTCATTGGAGTTCAAAAGAACGAGAGGTGATCTTATCGAAACATAAGATAATGAGGGGGCTCGACAAGGTGGATGTAGAGAGGATATTTCCACTCATAGGGGAACCTAAAACTAGGGGACATAGTCTCAGAATAAGGGGCCGCCCATTTAAAACTGCGATGAGCAAGACTTTCTTCTCTCAGAGGGTTGTAAATCTGTGGAATTCTCTGCCCCAGAGAGCTGCGGAGGCTGGGTCATTGAATATATTTAAGACAGAGATAGACAGATTTTTGAGTGATAAGGGAGTCAAGGGTTATAGGGAGTGAGCAGGGAAGTGGAGCTGAGTCCATGATCAGTTCAGCCATGATCTTATTAAATGGCGGAGCAGGCTCGAGGGGCCAAATGGCCGACTCCTGCTCCTATTTATGTTAAATCAGCTGGCGGGTTTCGTACATTACAACGGTAATTACACTTCAAAAAGTACTTCATTGGCTGTAAAGCAGTTCGAGACGTCCCGTGGTCATGAAAGGCGCTCTAGAAATGTAAGTCTTAACAGCAAATTAATTCTGACTAGTCTTCCTGAGACTGCGCTATCTGAATAGATTCTCAAACAGTAATAAAGATAAAATTGTTATATTTTATTTTTGTAAGTAATGTTTAACAGGCATTATAAAAGTGATTGAGTAAATACAAGCATCCGATTGCAGTTCAAATGTCCTACATTAAACACATGTTTCAATGTTTCCAGATAGCATTTAAAGATATGGTCTTGATATAAATATTCAACCATCTATTAGCTCATTAGGTATTCTTCGGTTTAAAAATAAGGTTTAGTAACTGCTTAGAAACCCGACGGATTTTGATTGACATTAGCATTTCAACTGAACACATTTTAAAAACTTTGGACTTTAAAAAAAAAACAGGTTTTATCCTCTCCCATCTTTCTGTGCAAGTTCTGAACCATTGAGAATTTGTATCCTCGGTGCTGGGACTGGGAGACACAACATGGTACCAATGTTCCCTTTACATTTTATTGTGGCGGGCGGCCCCTTTAAGGGTCCGCGCAGCCTATTCAAATTAACCTGCGGTTTTTCCTATTTAAAAGTCGGTCAGCCAACTGTGCAGAAGCTGCAGAGAGCTGTGTGGCTTTATCGGGAACATTGAATAGTTCCCCAGCCATAAATCTCTCAGACCACAGTCACACTTCTTTCAACACAATACCTGCTGAATCGTACAACAGTAGCGCAGTTGATACCATGGTTCCATGTTGCAAACTACTTTTTTTGAAATAGCTACATGTACCAGACTATAAATACATAGCAGCAATGGCACTGTTCATAGGAGCACTGTCATAATTCACGAGTTATTGACTGGTTATAAAGGTTCACCTCAAATATCCTGAGGTCATGTGCTGAGTGCACAGGTTGCTAGAAACATTGCATTGTGCAGACCATCTCCCGATGGAATTACCTTCCATCCCAATTTAAATGTAGAAGTACAGCCAGATTATCAGTCGGACGGTACATCCAGTTGACATGATCAATTTTCAAAGTCGGGCTCACACAAAGCTGAATGCTCATTGCTTCAGAAAAACAGAGCAATTGATGGCAGTTATTCCTCCTTTCACTTTGGTCACTTCTGCCTTCACCAAGTCAGCGATCGACGATGCCAGGATAAGAAACACTTCTTGTATGTTGGTGTCGTCTTTGGCTGAAGTCTCAATATATCTCAGCCCCATATCGGCTGCAATGCATTCGGCCTCTTCTTGTGAGATTTGCCTCTCGGCCGACAGGTCGCTCTTGTGGCCAACAAGAATGAAGATGCCCTGGCATTGGTCGAGAGCAGCGCTGGTTTCATCCAGCCAGTTTGTGATGAAGTCAAGAGACTGCCGATTTGTTAAATCAAATACCAGCAATCCACCAAGTATAGTCTGGAGATGGGATTGTGTCATGGTTCTGAAAGAGAATGACAAATAATGTTATAGTGTCAGCTGTGGCTCAGTGGGCAGCGCACTCGCCTCTGGGTCAGAAGGTTGTGGGTTCAAGTCCCCCTCCAGGGCCTGGAGCTCAATAATCTAGGCTGGTGCTCCAGTGCAGTGCTGCACTGTTGGAGGGGCCTTCTTTTGGATGAGATGTTAAACCGAGGTCCTGTCTGCCCTCTCAGGTGGATGTAAAAGATCCCAGGACACTGTCCTGATGAATTTTAAAGTTTTGACATACCAAATTGAATATAACTGCAACTGAGGGAGGAACGAGAGAGAGAGAGAGATAGAGAGAGAGAAATACAAATAGTATAGATATATATTTAAGGGGAGGCTAGACAAACATGAGGGTTATGAAAAGACTTGCATTTATATAGCACCTTTCATGACCACCGGACGTCTCAAAGCACTTTACAGCCAATGGAGTGTGGTCAATGTTTAATGGAAGAAACACGGCAGCTAATTTGCGCACAGCAAACTCCCACAAACAGCAATGTGACAATCACCAGATAATCTTTTTTTGTGATGTTGATTGAAGGATAAATATTGGCCAGGACACCGGAGATAACTCCCCTGATCTTCTTCAAAATAGTGCCATGGGATCTTTTACATCCACCTGAGAGAGCAGACGGGGCTTTGGTTTACATCTCATCCAAGAGACGGCACCTCCGACAGTGCAGCACTCCCTCAACACTTGCACTGGAGTATCAGCCTGGATTTAGATGCTCAAATCCCTGGAGTTCCTGTTATGCTGATGGAGTTAGAGGAGGAAAGACAGAAGGAGGCTTGAGTGGAGCATAAATGCTGGCATCGGACCAGTTGGGCCGAATGGCCTGTTTCCGTGCCATATATCCGATGTAATCCTGTGTAAATGCAAAATAGGAATGCAGACAGAGGTGGAAGAAGAGAGAGGGGAAGAGAGAGAGGGGCAAATGCAGGGAGAGGGAGCGGCAAACACAGAGGGAAGAGAACGAGGCAGAAACAATGACGGGCTCAAACGCAGATCAGCACATAGTAAAATTGTAAATACTTTAAAATAATAAGTCTGAAATAACAAACAAAGCGCTGTGCATTTAAATACATTCAGTCTCATGCTTGTGATTATAAATCTCAGTCCCAACATTTCCCTACGCCCTACACATGCAGAGAAATAAATGCATTAGCCAGAACATTGCAATCCCATGGGGCCCCGCAGCGTGTTAAATATTTGTTTTATCAGATGTTGTATGTGTCCCGCTACTCGCATGTTATTTCTGTAGCTGCGGCGATATGTACCAGACCGTGTCCTGCAATGGAAAGGACCGCGTTGCTTTCGGCAGCTCAGTCTTTCCAAAGTTAGGGCAGGAATGTGATATTCGCAGGAGTCCTAACCCCCCCCACCCCGCACAGGAAAGCTTGAAAACCACTGCATTCTTCAGTGAAGAAAGGCTTTGCATCCCTCCCACCCAGGGGAAGGCCCACACCCAGCTCAAACACAACAAACAGATGCCAGCAAGCCTCTCGAGTCAGATGGCCGAGTGATCGCAGGAGTCTGTATCTCTCTCCTGCTTCGCGGCAACTAAAATGACTCCATATGAAGCTTATTAACCGTAGCCCCATGTTATAAAGATTGCTGTGTGTCTCGCTGTTGAAAAAGGTCGGCCTTTGATTGGAACAGTCGAACATTAAGTTTGCAAAAATGTAGAGTCTTGTATAACCTTCCAATTAAAAAAAGAGACATCAGGAATTTGGCGTTTGTCAATTGGCAGCGGGAAGTGAGGGGCAGGGCGAGGCATTGAGGGACAGTAACAGGAAAAGCGGGATGCAGCAGTGGTGCATATATAATAAACAACTGAAAATGGATGTTCTGGTCCAGGCCCAGCATTCTGTAAGTGGAGATTGTGCGTGTAGCATCAATTCTCAAACAGATCCAAACATCGCTGGATTTACGCCAAGTTAGCGATTTGGAAAACAACATTTTCTTCCAGATTCCACATCACTTAGGTTTCTGTTTCAGCTTCATTGACAGGAACAAAAAAGACTTGCATTTATATAGCGCCTTTCACCAGACATCTCAAAGCGCTCTACAGCCAATGAAGCACTTTTTTGGAATGTAGTCAGTCGTAATGTAGGAAACATGGCAGTCAATTTGCGCACAGCAAGCTCCCACAAACAGCAACGTGATCATGACCAGAGCCTTCATCACCATAGGCGGCCCCTCGAACCAGGATGACTTGCTTCCACGAGTTCACAGATGTTTCAATGAAGGACCCGATGGTCCAGTCCTGAACTCCAATTGAAGGGGGTGGAAGATGCCTGTGTGTGGATTTTTTTAACGTGGGGTGACCGTTGCACACCAGCCACCACACGGGCTTGACAGAGCTGGGTCTTGGTCCAGTGGCAAGGGTTAACCAGGACGACTGGAGACCAGCTCTGCTGCACGGACCTAGCACACACACATATCACACAGTGTGGGCTGGGCCCGTGCTGCCCCTGGGCCCTCGGCTCTTCTGGGCCCCGTACCCTCATTCACCGCACCTCCGCCACAGCTATGGTGTTGACAAAGTATGTGTTTGGTGTTATCGTCCGTGGCCTTGCATGTCTGGGCGATCCGATGGCTCTGCTCAGGTCTAGGGTTTCGGCAACCAGCAGGTTTCGAAGAATGACTTCGGGGCTGATGCCAAGCACGAAAAGCCCCAAAGAGAGCCACACTACTATCGAACACACACACACACACACACACACACACACATACACTTGAATGCAATAAAACTGGTTCGACCAACCAAAGTTTCTGCTATGCACCACTTGAACTAACTAAGGTTGAAAGATACAAGTAGAATTTTCAAAGCATTAAGGCTGATTTTTAATAAAACTGTTGTACAAACCTATGGGCCTTTTCCCCTGCTGTGTCCCACAGTTGAAGCTTCACTCTTACTGTTGGTGTGGTTTCCAGCACATGTATGTAGTAATCTACACCAATGGTTTTCTGAAGATGGTCTCTGAACATTCCTTCGGTTAAACGGAGTGCAATGGATGTTTTGCCCACAGCAGAATCACCCACTAAGATAACACGAAATTGCCAAATGAACTTTCTCAGACTCTGTCTGACTTTGTGTTTTGATACTGCAGGCTGAGTGGACCAACTCTGACCCATGACTGTAAACTAAGGCTGGTTCTGCTTCAAGAAAGCTGGGACTCAATGAAGCCAGCTGCAGGGCTTGGAGCTGCTCACCGAATAAATACCCATCCCCCGTCTCCCCCTTCCCTTTATGAGTTTAACTGATTGATCGCTCGTGTGATTAGCCAATGATTTGCAGCACAGAAGGGGCTGGGTGCATACTTTGGAACCTGTTTTGCATTAATAACAGTAAAGGTGATTGGCTGCAAAGTGAATGCCTAGTGAATTAGTGGAGCCACTGCTAGCAGAAGATTGTTGTCGGCTTCGATGTGGATGATAACCTTAGAAAGTCAGATATAGGTTGCCCTTCTAGATAGTTGATTGCCTTCAGCTATAGTCATGACAGGGAAGGTTTGTTTGGGGACTTGGCTTGGAGGGTGTTGCACGGGGCAATAAGTTTTTAAGTCAGTTCACGGACTCCCAGGCCACCTGTAATTTCTGCGGTCTGGAAGTGTCCGTGTTCCACGTTTTTATTGAGGTTACAGCCCCTCTTCCAATATCTGAAGGGGCTGCTCCTCAAATTCTGATGGCACTTCAGTCCCGCGCTCCTGATCTTTGGGCACCCTGTGCGGAGGGGAGCGGGCAGGTCCGAGGGCCTCCTCGTAGGACTGCTCCTGGGTCTGGCCAAGGGGGCCATCAGCCGGTCCAGGCAGCGGGCGGTCGAGGGGGTCGTTCAGCCCGACTGCCTGCCTCTCTTCCGCGGTTACATCCGAGCCGGGGTGTCCCTGGAGATGGAGCACGCGGTGTCCACCGGTACACTCGCGGCCTTCCGCGAGAGGTGGGCGCCGGAGGGACTGGAGTGCATCATCACCCCTGGCAACCAAATTTTAACTTGATTGGTTAAAAAGTTCCATTTAAAGTTTTATTGTTAATTTGTATGTTTCTAGTGCTCCTTTAATAAAGGAGCATGTGACTTTAATTGTTTATTTTAAAATAGTTGTAAGAAGGTTTGTTTCAGATTTCCAGCATTTACAGTTTTTTGCTTTTTATTTGTACGTTTCATTACACTTCGAGTCTTCAGAAGCTGTGTATCATAAGCCTCAACATAAAATGAAAGACAAAAATCTGAAACAGAAAATGCTGGCAACAACCTGGAGGTCAGTTAGCATCTGTGGAGGGAACAGACACTCTAACTAACACTTCGGAATTGGGGGAAAATGCAAAATAGTCAACAGAAGCAGAACAAAAGGGAAGGGAGGGGGAAAACACAAATATCGGTGCAATGACCTGCTTAAAAGCCAAACAGGAAATGGTTAGATGGCTGAGATGGTGCTCATGTCAGGTGATGGGAAGAAGCATGAAAGAAATTGGAGATGCAGAGATTGTGTGAATACTGGAGGGAAATAGGTCTGAACTTGAAAGAAGAGAAGCTCACACAACAGGGTGGGATCGAAAAGCCTGCCTGCAAGGGGGGGGGGGGGGGGGGGGAAATAGCAGGCCCACATCAAGCATTGCCATGGTGACCAAGTCCCCAACCACGATTGCCTAAAGTGTCAGCTGTTGCTCAGTGGGCAGCACCCTTGCCTCTGGGGTCAGAGGTTGTGGGTTCAAGTCCCTCTCCGGAGACTTGAGAACATAAATCTAGGCTGACACTCCACTGCAGTGCTGAGGGAGTGCCACACTGTCGGAGGGGTAGTGCTGAGGGAGTGCCACACTGTCGGAGGGGCAGTGCTGAGGGAGTGCCACACTGTCGGAGGGGCAGTACTGAGGGAGCACCGCACTGTCAGAGGGGCAGTTCTGAGGGAGCACCGCACTGTCGGAGGGGCAGTGCTGAGGGAGTGCCGCACTGTCGGAGGGGTAGTGCTGAGGGAGTGCCACACTGTCGGAGGGGTAGTGCTGAGGGAGTGCCACACTGTCGGAGGGGCAGTACTGAGGGAGCGCCACACTGTCGGAGGGGCAGTACTGAGGGAGCACCGCACTGTCGGAGAGGCAGTACTGAGGGAGCACCGCACTGTCAGAGGGGCAGTTCTGAGGGAGCACCGCACTGTCGGAGGGGCAGTACTGAGGGAACGCCGCACTGTCGGAGGGGCAGTACTGAGGGAGCACCGCACTGTCAGAGGGGCAGTTCTGAGGGAGCACCGCACTGTCAGAGGGGCAGTACTGAGGGAGCGCCGCACTGTCGGAGAGGCAGTTCTGAGGAAGTGTTGCACTGAGGTGCCGTCTTTCGGATGAGATGTTAAACCGGGTTCCCGTCTGCTCTCTCAAGTGGACGTCAAAGATCCCAGGGCCACCTATTTCGAAGAAGAGCAGGGGAGTTATCCCCGGTGTCCTGGGGCCAATATTTATCCCTCAACCAACATCACTACAACAGATGCTCTGGTCATTATCACATTGCTGTTTGTGGGAGCTTGCTGTGTGCAAGAATTGGCTAGCACATAGTCAATCCATGTGGTGAAGGTACTCCCATAGTGCTTACATGGGTGGTCTCAATCAAATTGGAGGTAGGGTTACTAAAATGACTTCTAGACTCATTTTTATCTACATTTCTGTGAGGCACCTTGGGACATTGTAAAAGACACTACATAAATGTAAGTTGTTGGTGGTGGGAAAATCAGCAAATCTACCCTCTCTTGCCTGCTATTCAACAACCCCTGCTAGATATCCAAACATCAACTCACCTCACCACCACCACATTATAGATAAAAGGGATAAAGCGAAGGTCTGCATGATCTCATCCATGACCAACATGATCTCATCCGTTCAGCCTTTCCCTGACGCACTGCAGCAACTCGCCAAGGCTTCTTCGGCAGCACCTCGCAAACCCGCGACCTCTACCCCCTAGAAGGACAAGGGCAGCAGGTGCATGGGAACACCACCACCTCCACGTTCCCCTCCCAGTCACACACCATCCTGACTTGGAAATATATCGGCCGTTCCTTCATCGTCGCTGGGTCACAATCCTGGAACTCCCTTCCTAACAGCACTGTGGGAGCACCTTCACCACACGGACTGCAGCGGTTCAAGAAGGCGGCTCACCACCACCTTCTCAAGGGGCAATTAGGGATGGGCAATAAATGCCGGCCTTACCAATAAATGCCCATATCCCGTGAACAAAAAAAAAAATGTGCCTGTCACTGACTCAGCTGTTTACATAATTTTTGTTTTTCTACAAAAAAGCCAAGTTGCTGACGTTTTAACTAAATTCAGCCCACAGCCCACAGCCCACTTCCTCCGGTTTCGGCATTGGCTTCCCTCCCCGCTGTATTGAGGAATGTCTGTCACCAGTAGGCTAAAGTTAGTGCGGTTGGCAATAATTTCAGACAAACAGTTCTGTCATCCGCTATTCTAGAAACATAGAAACATAGAAAATAGGTGCAGGAGCAGGCCATTCGGCCCTTCGAGCCTGCACCACCATTCAATAAGATCATGGCTGATTATTCCCTCAGTACCCCTTTCCTGCTTTCTCTCCATACTCCTTGATCCCTTTAGCCATAAGGGCCATATCTAACTCCCTCTTGAATATATCCAATGAACTGGCATCAACAACTCTCTGCGATAGGGAATTCCACAGGTTAACAACTCTCTGAGTGAAGAAGTTTCTCCTCATCTCAGTCCTAAATGGCTTACCCCTTATCCTTAGACTGTGACCCCTGGTTCATCGGGAACATTCTTCCTGCATCTAACCTGACTAGTCCCATCAGAATTTTATATGCTTCTATGAGATCACCTCTCGTCCTTCTAAACTCCAGTGAATAAAGGCCCAGTTGATCCAGTCTCTCCTCATATGACAGTCCAGCCATCCCTGGAATCAGTCTGGTGAACCTTCGCTGCACTCCCTCAATAGCAAAAACGTCCTTCCTCAGATTAGGAAACTGAAACTGAACACAATATTCCAGGTGAGGCCTCACCAAGGCCCTGTACAACTGCAGTAAGACCTCCCTGCTCCTATACTCAAATCCCCTAGCTATGGAGGCCATCATACCATTTGCCTTCTTCACCACCTGCTGTACCTGGATGCCAGCTTTCAATGACTGATGCACCATGACACCCAGGTCTCGTTGAACCTCCCCTTTTCCTAATCTGCCGCCATTCAGATAATATTCTGCCTTCCTGTTTTTGTCCCCAAAGTGGGTAACCTTACATTTATTCACATTATACTGCATCTGCCATGCATTTGCCCACTCACCTAACCTGTCCAAATCACACTGCAGCCTCTTAGCGTCCCCCTCACAGCTCACACCGCCATCCAGCTTAGTGTCATCTGCAAACCTGGAGATATTACACTCAATTCCTTCATCGAAATCATTACTGTATATTGTAAATAGCTGGGGTCCCAGTACTGAGCCCTGCGGCACCCCACTTGTCACTGCCTGCCATTCCAGCCAGCAGAGGGGCAGAGGGATGGAGGGACGGAGGGACCGAGGGTCAGAGGGACGGAGGGAAGGAGCGTAGGAGGGACGGGTGGAAGGAGGGATGGAGGGCCGGAGAGACGCAGGGTTTGAGGGATGGAGGGAAGGAGGGACGGAGGGTTGCAAGGAAGGAGGGATGGAGGGTCGGAGGGTTGGAGGGATGGAAGAAAGGAGGGATGGAGGGAAGGAGAAACGGAGGGAAGGAACAGAGAGTTGGAGGGATGGAAGGACGGAGGGAAGGAGGGACAGAGGGAAGGTGGGAAGGAGGGATGGAGGGAAGGAGGGACAGAGAGACAGAGAGTCAGAGCCAATGAGGGAAGGAGGGAAGGAAGAACAAAGGGAAGGAGGGATGAAGGGAAGGAGGGATGGAGGGAAGGAGGAAGGAGGGATGGAGGGAAAGAGGGTCGGAGGGACGGAGGGAAGGAGGGAAGGAGTGAAGGAGGGAAGGAGGGAAGGAGTGAAGGAGGGAAGGAGGGAAGGAGGGAAGGAGGGAAGGAAACCGCCTTCTCAGGCCCAGATTGGGAGCTTCTGCCATTGGACCTCACTAGTGCAAACTAAAGGTGTGAAGCAATCTGTTACCTTGATAATGTGGTAATGTCAGTGCCGCCCTGTACCTGTTGCCTGCTCCACCTGACTCCTCATCCATCTCCTCCTGCAGACTTTGACAGGTATCTCATCCCAGTCTATAGTCTGAGCAAGAAAAGCTAATCCTGACCTTATCAAAGCAGTGCTATAAACCAGGTCCCCAGTGAATGGGGTATATCGAGTGTTCGAATTCAACAATTCCTGGGTTTGAACTCATTTCTTTACAACAACGACACATTGTATTTATATAGCGCCTTTAACGTGTTGAAACGTCCCAAGGCGGTGCACAGGAGTATTATGAGATTAAAAATTTGACACCGAGCCACATAAGGAGAAATTAGTGTAGGTGACGGTCAAAGAGGGAGGTTTTAAGAAGCGTCTTGAAGGAGGAAAGAGAGGTAGAGAGGCGGAGAGGTTTAGGGAGGGAGTTCCAGAGCTTGGGGCCCAGGCAGCAGAAGGCACGGCCACCGATGGTGGAGTGATTATAATCAGGGATGCTCAGGAGGGCAGAATTAGAGGAGTGCAGATATCTCGGGGGTGTTGTGGGACTGGAGGAGATTACAGAGATAGGGAGGGGGCGAGGGCCATGGAGGGATTTGAAAACAAGGCTGAGAATTTTGAAATCGAGACATTGCTTAACCGGGAGCCAATGTAGGTCAGCGAGCACAGGGGGTGATGGGTGAGCGGGACTTGGTGTGAGTTAGGACACGGGCAGCTAAGTTTTGGATCACCTCTAATTTACATAGGATAGAATGTGGGAGGTCAGCCAGGAGTGCGTTGGAATAGTCAAGTCTAGAGGTAACAAAGGCATGGATGAGGGCTTCAGCAGCGGATGAGCTGAGGCGGGGCATAGATGGGTGATGCTATGTAGGTGGAAATGTGCGGTCTTAGTTATGCTGTGGATATGTGGTCGAAAGCTCATTTCAGGGTCAAATATGACACCAAG
The DNA here is from genome assembly GCF_044704955.1 of Pristiophorus japonicus. Classification (NCBI taxonomy): domain Eukaryota; kingdom Metazoa; phylum Chordata; class Chondrichthyes; family Pristiophoridae; genus Pristiophorus; species Pristiophorus japonicus. The sequence continues at coordinate 5,079,638 of NC_091990.1, read as the reverse complement.
GTTGCCAACAGTCTGGTTCAACCTCAGACAGGAGTTGGGGAGAGAGAGGGAGTCGGTGTCCAGGGAACCGGCATTTATGGCGGGGACCGAAAACAATGGCTTCGGTCTTCCCAATATTCAGTTGGAGAAATTTTCTGCTCATCCAGAACTGTATGTCGGACAAGCAGTCTGACAATTCAGAGATGGTGGAGGGGTCGAGAGAAGCTCCTCTCAACCTCCTGATATTGATCACGAGTTGTTTCATGAAGTACAGACACAGCAACATATAAATATTGTTCACTCTCAAAACATTTCACTTTTACAATGAATGAATAAATCAGACGTAATACCTGTCACGACCACCGGACGTCCCAAAGCACTTTACAGCCAATGAAGTACTTTTGGAGTGTAGTCACTGCTGTAATGTGGGAAATGCGGCAGCCAATTTGCGCTCAGCAAGCTCCCACAAACAGCAATGCGATAATGACGATAATCTAGTGATGCTGATTGAGGGATAAATATTGACCAGGAGACTAGGTAGACCTCCCCTGCTCTTCTTTGAAATATTTCCATGGGATCTTTTACATCCATCTGAGGGAGAAGACGGGGCCTCGGTTTAACATGTCATCTGAGAAACAGTACCTCCGACAGTGCGGCGCTCCCTCAGTACTGCCCCTCTGACAGGGCAGCCCTCCCTCAGTACTGCCCCTCCGACAGTGCGGCGCTCCCTCAGTACTGTCCCTCTGACAGGGCAGCCCTCCCTCAGTACTGCCCCTCCGACAGGGCAGCCCTCCATCAGTACTGCCCCTCCGACAGTGCAGCGCTCCCTCAGTGCTGCCCCTCTGACAGGGCAGCCCTCCCTCAGTGCTGCCCCTCCGACAGTGCAGCGCTCCCTCAGTACTACCCCTCCGACAGTGCAGCACTCCCTCAGACAGTGCACTGGGAGTGTCAGCCTAGATTTATGTACTCAACTCCCTGGAGTGGGACTTGAACCCACAACCTTCTTGACTTAGGGGTGAGAGTGCTGCCCACTGAGCCACTGCTGACACTCAGGTTTCACCTGTGCAAAGTTCTCTTAACCACTGTAACGGTTAGAATCTAGCGTTGTATGCACACATCCAGCCAAATGGAAGGAATTAAATGGAGGCCAGCTATGAGAACATGAGCTTGTATATCCAGGCATTCAATGCCTGCCATGATTGGGTTGTAGCGATACAAATTGGATTGTAGCGACTGACGGAACTACTGTTCAATGGGCTGCAAGGTGTGTCTGCTGGAGCATGGTAACAAGGCACTCACTCATTTAGCAGTGAGTTGTGCAACTTGCCATGTGACATCCATCGCCTGTCCCGCCCCGCCCCAGCTTATCAACGCTCGTTGGTTGTAACAACCGAGACCACGCGCCTCGGATGGGGAAGCAAGTGCGGTTTCTCTGAGGTCCACGAGCTCCAAGGTGACACACCAGGCAACGGAAGTTCAGAACCCTCGGTGACAGACTCAGCGATCCAATACGTGTGCCGGACAGACCCGCGGTATTCCAGGGAGCTGTGGATTATTGACCAAGGCCAGGATGGTCTTCCTCATAGGACAAGTGATCAACAAATGAAGTAGACTCCTGTGGAGGCAAAAAACATGGAATGATTTAAGAATCAGTTGGATTCTGTGAGGAGAGGACTGGTGGGTGAATTCCAGCCCTGAGCTCTTGTCACTTTGCCATTTCTGTCCACCTCCCCTCTTCAAATTCCTCTTGGCCTTCGCTCAGTGATAGCAGTCTTACCTCTGTTCTAGAAGGTTATATATATATATATTTGTATTCGTTCCTGGGATGTGGGCGTCGCTGGAAAGGCCGGCATTTATTGCCCATCCCTAATTGCCCCTTGAGAAGGTGGTGGTGAGCCGCCTTCTTGAACCGCTGCAGTCCGTGTGGTGAAGGTGCTCCCACAGTGCTGTTGGGGAGGGAGTTCCAGGGGTTCTGACCCAGCGACGATGAAGGAAAGGCCGATATATTTCCCAGTCAGGATGGTGTGTGACTGGGAGGGGAACGTGGAGGTGGTGGTGTTCCCATGCGCCTGCTGCCCTTGTCCTTCTAGGTGGTAGAGGTCGCGGGTTTGGGAGGTGCTGCCGAAGAAGCCTTGGCGAGTTGCTGCAGTGCATCTTGTAGATGGTGCACACTGCAGCCACGGTGCAAGTGTTCAAGCTCCACTTCAAGGACTTAAACACTTAGTTTTGGCTTACACCTCTGTACATGACTGAGAGAGTGATGTACTGTCGCAGATGCTATCTTTAGAATGAGATGTTAAACTGTGGCCTGATCCCGCTGGAAAGAAAGAAACGGAGAAAGAAAAAGAAAATGAAAAAGAGAGAATGTAAGAAAGACTTTCCTGACTTCAGGATATTCCAATGTGCATTACAGAACATAAGAACAGAAGAATTAGGAACAGGAGTAGGCCATCTAGCCCCTCGAGCCTGCTCTGCCATTCAACAAGATCACGGCTGATCTGGCCGTGGACTCAGCTCCACTTACCCGCCCGCTCCCCATAACCCTTAATTCCCTTATTGGTTAAAAATCTATCTATCTGTGATTTGAATACATTCAATGAGCTAGCCTCAACTTCTTCCTTGGGCAGAGAATTCCACAGATTCACAACCCTCTGGGAGAAGAAATTCCTTCTCAACTCGGTTTTAAATTGGCTCCCCCGTATTTTGAGGCTGTGCCCCCTAGTTCTAGTCTCCCCTACCAGTGGAAACAACCTCTCTGCCTCTATCTTGTCTATCCCTTTCATTATTTTAAATGTTTCTATAAGATCACCCCTCATCCTTCTGAACTCCAACGAGTAAAGACACAGTCTCCTCAATCTATCATCATAAGGTAACCCCCTCATCTCCGGAATCAGCCGAGTGAATCGTCTCTGTACCCCCTCCAAAGCTAGTATATCCTTCCTTAAGTAAGGTGACCAAAACTGCACGCAGTACTCCAGGTGCGGCCTCACCAATACCCTGTACAGTTGCAGCAGGACCTCCCTGCTTTTGTACTCCATCCCTCTCGCAATGAAGGCCAACATTCCATTTGCCTTCCTGATTACCTGCTGCACCTGCAAACTAACTTTTTGGGATTCATGCACAAGGACCCCCAGGTCCCTCTACACCGCAGCATGTTGTAATTTCTCCCCATTCAAATAATATTCCCTTTTACTGTTTTTTTTCCCAAGGTGGATGACCTCACACTTTCCGACATTGTATTCCATCTGCCAAACCTTAGCCCATTCGCTTAACCTATCTAAATCTCTTTGCAGCCTCTCTGAGTCCTCTACACAACCCGCTTTCCCACTAATCTTAGTGTCATCTGCAAATTTTGTTACACTACACTCTGTCCCCTCTTCCAGGTCATCTCGTATTGGACTGTTCAGCCACCTAAGGACTCATTTTAAGAGCGGAAGCAAGTCTTCCTTGATTCCAAGGGACTGCCTATGATGATGATGAATTTAATAAAAGTAAAATGAAGAACAAACTGGCGACACACTGCATTCCCTCACCACAGATTCCATCCCCCTCCCCGGCCACTGTCTCAGGCTGGAGCAGACTGTTTGCAACCTCAGTGTCCTGTTTGACCGCGAGCTGACCTTCTGACCCTATACCCTATGTATCACTAAGATCACCGATTTCCACCGCTGTAACAGTGCCTGTCTCCGCCCCTGCTCCACACTCAACTATTCCAGTTCTCTCCCAGCCGGCATCCCCACCTTCCACCCTCCATAAACTTTGAGCTCATCCAAACCTCTGGTGCCCGTGTCCTAACCCGCACCGAGTCCTGATCACCCACCACTCCTGTGCCCACCCACCTTACGTTGGCCGTTTTCAATGCCCAACATAAGGCTCTTGTAACTGACGCTATCTCTCTGCCTGGCTGGTCACACATGCTCAACATTATGGCTTTGTGTTCGACCTCGATTGAAGCTTCATACACCACACCCAATCCACCACCAAAACGGGCTGCCATTTCGCTATCGGCGGTTTTGCAGTCCCACCTGGGTCACAGTTATACCTCGATCACTTCCTCTTGCTGGCCTTCCATTGTCCACCAATTCCAACGTTGCAAAATACTCCGTCCTGTGTCCAGTCCCACGCCCAGCAGCCTTGTCCGCACTGGCTCCCGATCCAATCTAAAATCTCCCTCACTGTCAAATCTCAACCTGGTTTTATTCCTCCCTGTTTCAGCAACACCCTGCCGCCTTGCATCCCACCAACAGCTGGCCTCTGGTGCATCGTTGCTCCACCATGGGATTAAAGGGACCTCAGGTGCCTAATGGGCTACGGGATGGGAGTCCGAGATTAGCAATGAATGGATGGTTTTCTGACCGGAGAGAAGTATGCGGTAGGGTCCCCCAGGACTCGGTATCAGGACCAGGGCTTTTCTTGTTAAATATAAATGAGCTGGACTTGGTATGGGGAGTCCAATTTCAAAGTTTGTGGATGATATAAAACTTGGCACTAGATTAAATCGTGAGGAGGAGGGGCGCAGACTTCAGGAGGATAGTGACATGCCGGCAAAATGGGCAGACATGTGGCAGAAGCAGTTTAATGCAGATAAGTGTGAAGTGATGCACTTTGGGAGGAACAACATGGAGAGGCAGTGTAATCTAAATGGTCCTATTTTGAGGGGGGTGCAAGATCAGAGGGACCTGGGGATGCATATTCACAAATCTTTGAAGGTGGTGGGGTAAATTGATAAGGTGGTTAAGAAAATGTGCAGGATATTTGGCTTTGTAAATAGGGGCATTGAATACAAAAGCCATGTTAAATCTTTACAAATCACTGGTTAGGCCTCAGCTGGAGTTTTGTGTACAATTCTGTCACTGCGCTTTAGGAAATATGTCAAGGCCTTGGAGAGGGTGCAGAGGAGGTTTACCAGGATGATACCAGGGATGAGGGACTTCAATTATGTGGAGGGACTGGAGAAGCTGGGATTGTTCTCCTTAGAGCAGAGAAGTTTATGGGGAGACCAAATAGAGGTGTTCACAATTATGAGTGGGTTGATAAAACAAGTGGGGAGAGACTGGCAAGTGGTTCAGGATCCATTGATCATCGATCTAAAATCACTGGAAAAGAATTGGAGGGGAAACGAGGAGAATTTTTTCAACAGGAGGTAGTTAAGATCTGGAACGGACGACCTGAAATGGTGGTGGAAGGAAATGCCTTAGGACATTTCAAAAGAGAATGGGACATGTACTTGAAGAGACTAATTTGCAGGGTTATGGGGAAGAAATATAGAAACATAGAAAGTAGGTGCAGGAGTAGGCCATTCGGCCCTTCGAACCTGCATCACCATTCAATAAGATCATGGCTGATCATTCCCTCAGTACCCCTTTCCTGCTTTCTCTCCATACCCCTTGATCCCTTTAGCCGTAAGGGCCATATCTAACTCCCTCTTGAATATACCCAACAAACTGGCATCAATAACTCTCTGCGGTAGAGAATTCCACAGGTTAACAACTCTCTGAGTGAAGAAGTTTCTCCTCATCTCAGTCCTAAATGGCTTATCCCTTATCCCAAGACTGTGACCCCTGGTTCTGGACTTCCCCAACATCGGGAACACTCTCCCTGCATCTAACCTGTCCAGTCCCCTCAGAATTTTATATGTTTCTATGAGATCCCCTCTCATCCTTCTAAACTCCAGTGAATACAGGCCCAGTCGATCCAGTCTCTCCTCATATGTCAGTCCTGCCATCCCGGGAATCAGTCTGGTGAACCTTCGCTGCACTCCCTCAATAGCAAGAACATCCTTCCTCGGAGGCTGGGGTGTGGGCCTAAATTGGACAAAAAGCCGGCACAGGTACGACGGGCCGAATGGCTTCCTTCTATCAGCCACCTCAAGCCGACTCTCTGGTACACGTTCCTTAAACCTTTCTGCCTATCTGTGTTCTGACCTCCTTTAAAAACCTCAAAACCAATCAGTTTGCCCAAATAATCAATTATCCCTCTACTCTCTATACCTAAACATGGTGACGGTTGCTCTACCTATCTCGCTGTAGGGAGTGTTTTCTGGGCTAAAAGCCCTATATGAATGTAAATTGTTGTTGTAAATCCTTTGCGGGTGAAAGAGCAGGCATACGAGGAATGAGATTCCTAATCCATCGTTATCTGATGATCACAAGAGTAGTGGTGAGATCTAATCAGTGGTGAACAAAATTAAAGACAGCACTTCCTGATAACTCTGTGGGTAACTACATTGCGTAACGCGATACTGAACCAGAATGATAAGGAAAGTTCCATATGTGATCCACACTCCAACCTGACTTACTGATTTTCCTCAGTGACCCTGGGCTACAGAGGGGGGAGAATTACTCAGCCAGAGATCGCACTCCTGATGTCCGCCTGGTGACCCCTGGTGGAAGTGCTTATGTTCCAGTCGGTATTCTGCTCGCTCTCTGCCCCTCTCCCTTTTCGAACTCCCTATCTAAGCTTACATGTGCGAAATGGCCACTTCGCAAGAGCCAGCATCAGTCACATAGAAACATAGAAACATAGAAAATAGGTGCAGGAGTAGGCCATTCGGCCCTTCTAGCCTGCACCGCCATTCAATGAGTTCATGGCTGAACATGCAACTTCAGTACCCCATTCCTGCTTTCTCACCATACCCCTTGATTCCCCTAGTAGTAAGGACTTCATCTAACTCCTTTTTGAATATATTTAGTGAATTGGCCTCAACTACTTTCTGTGGTAGAGAATTCCACAGGTTCACCACTCTCTGGGTGAAGAAATTTCTCCTCATCTCAGTCCTAAATGGCTTCCCCCTTATCCTTAGACTGTGTCCCCTGGTTCTGGACTTCTCCAACATTAGGAACATTCTTCCTGCATCTAACCTGTCTAACCCCGTCAGAATTTTAAACGTTTCTATGAGGTCCCCTCTCATTCTTCTGAACTCCAGTGAATACAAGCCCAGTTGATCCAGTCTTTCTTGATAGGTCAGTCCCGCCATCCCAGGAATCAGTCTGGTGAACCTTCGCTGCACTCCCTCAACAGCAAGAATGTCCTTCCTCAGGTTAGGAGACCAAAACTGTACACAATACTCCAGGTGTGGCCTCACCAAGGCCCTGTACAATTGTAGCAACACCTCCCTGCCCTTGTACTCAAATCCCCTCGCTATGAAGGCCAACGTGCCATTTGCTTTCTTAACCGCCTGCTGTACCTGCATGCCAACCTTCAATGACTGATGTACCATGACACCCAGGTCTCTTTGCACCTCCCCTTTTCCTAATCTGTCACCATTCAGATAATAGTCTGTCTCTCTGTTTTTACCACCAAAGTGGATAACCTCACATTTATCCACATTATACTTCATCTGCCATGCATTTGCCCACTCACCTAACCTATCCAAGTCGCTCTGCAGCCTCATAGAATCCTCCTTGCAGCTCACACTGCCACCCAACTTAGTGTCATCCGCAAATTTGGAGATACTACATTTAATCCCCTCGTCTAAATCATTAATGTACAGTGTAAACAGCTGGGGCCCCAGCACAGAACCTTGCGGTACCCCACTAGTCACTGCCTGCCATTCTGAAAAGTCCCCATTTACTCCTACTCTTTGCTTCCTGTCTGACAACCAGTTCTCAATCCATGTCAGCACAATACCCCCAATCCCATGTGCTTTAACTTTGCACATTAATCTCTTGTGTGGGACCTTGTCGAAAGCCTTCTGAAAGTCCAAATATACCACATCAACTGGTTCTCCCTTGTCCACTCTACTGGAAACATCCTCAAAAAATTCCAGAAGATTTGTCAAGCATGATTTCCCTTTCACAAATCCATGCTGACTTGGACCTATCATATTACCTCTTTCCAAATGCACTGCGATGACATCCTTAATAATTGATTCCATCATTTTACCCACTACCGATGTCAGGCTGACCGGTCTGTAATTCCGTTTTCTCTCTCCCTCCTTTTTTTTTTTAAAGTGGGGTTACATTGGCTACCCTCCACTCCATTGGAACTGATCCAGAGTCAATGGAATGTTGGAAAATGACAGTCAATGCATCCACTATTTCCAAGGCCACCTCCTTAAGTACTCTGGGATGCAGTCCATCAGGCCCTGGGGATTTATCGGCCTTCAATCCCATCAATTTCCCCAACACGATTTCCCGACTAATAAGGATTTCCCTCAGTTCCTCCTCCTTACTAGACCCTCCGACCCCTTTTATATCCGGAAGGTTGTTTGTGTCCACCTCAGTGAATACCGAACCAAAGTACTTGTTCAATTGGTCCGCCATTTCTTTGTTCCCCGTTATGACTTCCCCTGATTCTGACAGCAGGGGACCTACATTTGTCTTTACTAACCTTTTTCTCTTTACATATCTATAGAAACTTTTGCAATCCGTCTTAATGTTCCCTGCAAGTTTCTTCTCGTACTCCATTTTCCCTGCCCTAATCAAACCCTTTGTCCTCCTCTGCTGAGTTCTAAATTTCTCCCAGTCCCCGGGTTCGCTGCTATTTCTGGCCAATTTGTATGCCACTTCCTTGGCTTTAATACTATCCCTGATTTCCCTTGATAGCCACGGTTGAGCCACCTTCCCTTTTTTATTTTTACGACAGACAGGAATGTACAATTGTTGTAGTTCATCCATGCGGTCTCTAAATGTCTGCCATTGCCCATCCACAGTCAACCCCTTCAGTATCATTCGCCAATCTATCCTAGCCAATTCACGTCTCATACCTTCAAAGTTACCCTTCTTTAAGTTCTGGGCCATGGTCTCTGAATTAACTATTTCATTCTCCATCCTAATGCAGAATTCCACCATATTATGGTCACTCTTCCCCAAGGGGCCTCGCACAACGAGATTGCTAATTAATCCTCTCTCATTACACAACACCCAGTCTAAGATGGCCTCCCCCCCTAGTTGGTTCCTCGACATATTGGTCTAAAAAACCATCCCTTATGCACTATAGGAAATCCTCCTCCACCGTATTGCTTCCAGTTTGGTTAGCCCAATCTATGTGCATATTAAAGTCACCCATTATAACTGCTGCATCTTTATTGCACGCACCCCTAATTTCATGTTTGATGCCCTCCCCAACATCACTATTACTGTTTGGAGGTCTTTACACAACTCCCACAGACTTAAGGAATTGGAAAAAACCATTAGAATGATCATAGAATAATAAAAATTTATGGCACAGGAGGCCATTCAGCCCATTGTGTTTCTGCCGGCCAATCCCACTTTCCAGCTCTGGGTCCGTAGCCCTGTAGGTTACAGTACTTCAGGTGCACATCCAAGTACTTTTTAAATGTGGTGAGGGTTTCAGCCTCTACCACCCTTTCAGGCCGCGAGTTCCAGACCCTCACCACCCTCTGGGTGAAGAAATATTTCCCCTCAAAACCTCCCCCCAATTACTTTAAATCTATGCCCCTGGTTGTTGACCCCTATGCTAAGGGAAATAGGTCCTTCCTATCCAATCATAACTTTATACACCTCAAATAGGAACATAACATAAGAACATAAGAAGTAGGAGCAAGAGTCGGCCATTTGGCCCCTCGAGCCTGCTCTGCCATTTAATAAGATCATGGCTGATCTGATCATGGACTCAGCTCCACTTCCCTGCCTGCTCCCCATAACCCTTTATTCCCTTATTCCCTTATTGCTCAAAAATCTGTCTATCTCCGCCTTAAATATATTCAATGACCCAGCCTCCACAGCTCTCTGGGGCAGAGAATTCATAGAAACATAGAAAATAGGTGCAGGAGTAGGCCATTCGGCCCTTCTAGCCTGCACCGCCATTCAATGAGTTCATGGCTGAACATGCAACTTCAGTACCCCATTCCTGCTTTCTCACCATACCCCTTGATTCCCCTAGTGGTAAGGACTTCATCTAACTCCTTTTTGAATATATTTAGTGAATTGGCCTCAACTACTTTCTGTGGTAGAGAATTCCACAGGTTCACCACTCTCTGGGTGAAGAAATTTCTCCTCATCTCGGTCCTAAATGGTTTCCCCCTTATCCTTAGACTGTGTCCCCTGGTTCTGGACTTCTCCAACATTATGAACATTCTTCCTGCATCTAACCTGTCTAACCCCGTCAGAATTTTAAACGTTTCTATGAGGTCCCCTCTCATTCTTCTGAACTCCAGTGAATACAAGCCCAGTTGATCCAGTCTTTCTTGATAGGTCAGTCCCGCCATCCCGGGAATCAGTCTGGTGAACCTTCGCTGCACTCCCTCAATAGCAAGAATGTCCTTCCTCAGGTTAGGAGACCAAAACTGTACACAATACTCCAAGTGTGGCCTCACCAAGGCCCTGTACAATTGTAGTAACACCTCCCTGCCCCTGTACTCCAATCCCTTCGCTATGAAGGCCAACATGCCATTTGCTTTCTTAACCGCCTGCTGTACCTGCATGCCAACCTTCAATGACTGATGTACCATGACACCCAGGTCTCGTTGCACCTCCCCTTTTCCTAATCTGTCGCCATTCAGATAATAGTCTGTCTCTCTGTTTTTACCACCAAAGTGGATAACCTCACATTTATCCACATTATACTTCATCTGCCATGCATTTGCCCACTCACCTAACCTATCCAAGTCGCTCTGCAGCCTCATAGCATCCTCCTTGCAGCTCACACTGCCACCCAACTTAGTGTCATCCGCAAATTTGGAGATACTACATTTAATCCCCTCATCTAAATCATTAATGTACAGTGTAAACAGCTGGGGCCCCAGCACAGAACCTTGCGGTACCCCACTAGTCACTGCCTGCCATTCTGAAAAGTCCCCATTTACTCCTACTCTTTGCTTCCTGTCTGACAACCAGTTCTCAATCCATGTCAGTACACTACCCCCAATCGCATGTGCTTTAACTTTGCACATTAATCTCTTGTGTGGGACCTTGTCGAAAGCCTTCTGAAAGTCCAAATATACCACATCAACTGGTTCTCCCTTGTCCACTCTACATCCTCAAAAAATTCCAGAAGATTTGTCAAGCATGATTTCCCTTTCACAAATCCATGCTGACTTGGACCTATCATATCACCTCTTTCCAAATGCACTGCTATGACATCCTTAATAATTGATTCCATAATTTTACCCACTACCGATGTCAGGCTGACCGGTCTAGAATTCCCTGTTTTCTCTCCCTCCTTTTTTAAAAAGTGGGGTTACATTGGCTACCCTCCACTCCATAGGAACTGATCCAGAGTCAATGGAATGTTGGAAAATGACTGTCAATGCATCCACTATTTCCAAGGCCACCTCCTTCCACAGATTTACAACCCTCTGAGAAGAAATTCCTCCTCATTTCAGTTTTAAATGGGCAGCCCCTTATTCCCTTATTCTGAGACTATGTCCCCTAGTTTTAGTTTCCCCTATGAGTGGAAATATCTTCTCTGCATCCATCTTGTCGAGCCCCCTCATTATCTTATATGTTTCGATAAAATCACCTCTCATTCTTCTGAACTCCAATGAGTAGAGGCCCAACCTACTCAACCTATCTTCATAAGTCAACCCCGTCATCTCCGGAATCAACCCACTGAACCTTCTCTGAACAGCCTCCAATGCAAGTGTATCCTTCCTTAAATACGGAGACCAAAACTGTACGCAGTACTCCAGGTGTGCCCTCACCAATACCCTGTACAGTTGTAGCAGAACTTCTCTGCTTTTATACTCTACCCCCTTGCAATAAAGGCCAACATTCCATTAGCCTTCCTGATTACTTGCTGAACCTGCACACTAACTTTTAGTGTTTTCATGTACAAGGACCCCCAGGTCCATCTGTACCGCAGCACTTTACAATTTTTCTCCATTTAAATTATAATTTGCTTTTATATTTTTTCTGCCAAATTGGATAACCTCACATTTTCCCACGTTATACTCCATTTACAAAATGTTTGCTCACTCACTCAGCCTGTCTAGGTCTGTGCAGCAGAGCTGGTCTCCAGTTGTTTTGGTTAACCCTTGCCACTGGACCAAGACCTAGCTCGGTCAAGCCCGTGTGGTGGCTGGTGTGCAACGGTCACCCCACGTTAAAAAAATCCACACACAGGTATCTTCCACCCTTCAATATGTAGTTCGGGATCTGGAATTTTAGGTCCTTCATTGAAACACCTGTGAACTTTTTGACATGGAAGCAAGTCATCCTCGATTTGAGAGACTTCCTATGATGATAATCCCTTTGCAGATTCTGTGTGTCCTCACAACTTGCTTTCCCACTCATCTTTGCATCATCAGCAAACTTGGCTCCATTACACTCGATCCCTTCAGTAAATCATTAATATAGATTGTAAATAGTTGAAGCCCTTGCACTGATCCCTGCGGTGCCCCACTAGTCACTGTTTGCCAACCGGAAAATGACCCATTTATCCCGAATCTCTCCCCTCAGCCTCCTCTGTTCCAAAGCAAACAACCCCAGCCTATCGGATATTAAAATGAGACAAAGGCAAAATACATAAAGGAAAGAGCTAAGAAAGAAGAATAGGCACAAGAAAGCTTCCCAATGGTTCGGCAAGTTTATCCACTGATTGCCTCAGCCATGTATATCAGGTTTGATCACAGCATAAGCTCGAGGAACAGCACCTCATCTTTCGATGAGGCACTTTACAGCCTCCTGGACTCAACATCGAGTTCCACAATTTCAGACCGTAACCTCTGCCTCTGTTTTTTTCCACATGGCAGCTGTTGATTCTGTCATTCCCATTTACACCACTTCTGGACCCATCTTTTGTGTTTTACTTGTCCCGTTACCATCTCCTTTTGCTTTGTACAATTATACCTTTTGTCATTTAATCTCTCCTGTCTTCCATCCTATCACAGACTCTCTTGGCCAATATTTGCCCCTCAATCAACATAACAAAAACCAGATTATCCAGTCATTATCACATTGCTGTGTGTGGGAGCTTGCTGTGCGCAAATTGTCTGCTGCGTTTCCTACATTACAACAGTGACTGCACTCCAAAAGTACTTCATTGGCTGTAAAGCGCTTGGAGACGTCTGGTGGTTGTGAAAGGTGCTATATAAATGCAAGTCTGTCTTTCTTTTTCCCTTCACCCCCTCCCCTGCACCGACACTTGCTTAAAAACCTGTTACATCTCTAACTTTTTCCAGTTCTGATGAAAGATCACAGACCTGAAACGTTAACTCGGTTTCTCTCTCCACAGATGCTGCCCGACCCGCTGAGATTTCCACGTTTTCTGTTTTTATTTTGCTTTTCATCACAGCTTTGATCTCAGCAAGGGCAGCGCACTTTGCCTCAGTGCCCCTGCATTAAAGAGGGGGCAATAGGTCCGTGTTCCCTCTCAGCAACTTCACTGGGAAGTGCACGAGCACGGAGGATCAGAAGAAGCCGTGAGGTCCTCTGCGGTGGAATAGCGAGTCGGCATCCATTGTCCAGCTTTGGACACAAGTAGTGGTCACTCGCGGTAGCAAAGGTTGACTGAACCCAAGTCTTTGGGAAAGCAGGAATGGGAGGGAAAAAAAACTGGTAAGAGGCACAACTGAAACAGAAAAGCTAAGGACCTACAGTACATGCTAAAAAGAAATAGGTTGAGCAGAATACTGGCCAAATTGCTCTTGCTATTCACTGTAATCTCAGTCTATCAACTCATTGAAACATACACAATTCTTGCAGGGATCGACAGGGTAGATGCAGCGAGGATGTTTCCCCCGGGCCGGGGAGTCTAGAACCAGGGGTCACAGTCTCAGGATAAGGGGTCGATTATTTAGGACTGAGATGAGGAGAAATGACTTCACTCAGAGGGTGGTGAATCTTTGGAATTCTCTGCCCCAGAGGGCTGTGGAGGCTCAGTCTTTGAATATATTCAAGACAGAGATCGATAGATTCTTGGACATCAAGGGATATGGGGATCGGGCAGGAAAGTGGAGTTTAGGTCGATGATCAGCCCTGATCTCATTGAATGGCGGAGCAGGCTCGAGGGGCCAAGTGGCCGACTCCTGCTCCTAATTCTTATGTTCTTAATTAGCACGAACCTGTGTCATTGTTCTTCAGTGCTCTTGCAGAGAGCCGGCACGGGCTCGATGGGCTGAATGGCCTCCTTCTGTGCAGTAACCATTCTGTGATTCTGTGATTGGAGCTTCCCTTCCGTTCAGCAAAATCCAAGAGTTAAGTGCTTCCTGCTTTGTGATATTCTGGCATCCATGATGGCAAAAGCTCACGATCCTGGCATCCAAACAATTTCAACCGGATAGGAAGACAATTTGTAAGACGGCATCATGTGAAATAACATAGAAGTAAAAAAAACTGAAGGGCAAATTGAACTGAGTTCTGAATATTTGCCAATAGTGCTACCTCAACCAACATCACCAAAAAAACAGATGATCTGGTCATTATCACATTGCTGTTGTGGGAGCTTGCTGTGCGCAAATTGGCTGCCGCATTTCCCACATTACAACGGTGACTACACATTCAAAAAGTACTTCATTGGCTGTAAAGCGCTTTGGGATATTCAGTGTTCATGAAAGATGTTGTATAAATCTTTCTTTTCTTATGGAGGACATAGAAGTATCTATTATCAATGCTTCCACTGCGGCCAAGGAGGCATTGGCGTCCAAACCTCGAAGACCAAGTCATGGCTGACATCAACTCAGTCAGACAACAGTTACAAGCAACTAGTATGGAGGGATTTGGACACTGCATCAATGCCCGCTATTCTATGGTTACGCAGAGAAGTGAAGAAGAAATGCCGTGGAATAGGAATGGAGCAGCAAGTGCACAGGTCACTAGTAATTCTGCGCCATTCATGTACCCCTGCAGAGGTGGCATTACATGCTATTTTGGAGAGCATTTGAGCCCATACCTGGAGCAGAAGTCCCAGGTTCATCAGGACTACATTGGCTCCCGGTTAAGCAACATCTCGATTTAACAATTTTCATCCTTGTTTTCAAATCCCTCCATGGCCCTCGCCCCTCCCTATCTCTGTAATCTCCTCCAGCCCCACAAACCCCCCCCCCCCGAGATCTCTGCGCTCCTCTAATTCTGCCCTCCTGAGCATCCCTGATTATAATCGTTCCACCATCGGTGGCCGTGCCTTCTGTTGCCTGGGCCCCAAGCTCTCCACCTCTCTACCTCTCTTTCTTCCTTTAAGACACTCCTTAAAACTTACCTCTTTGACCGAGCTTTTGATCATCTGCCTTAATATCTTATGTGGCTCGGTGTCAAATTTTGTTTGATAACGCTCCTGTGTGAAGCGCCTTGGGATATTTTAACTACGTTAAAGGCGCTATATAAATACAAGTTGTTGTTGTTACACAGTGTGCTATCGGGAGTTGGGGACATGCAGGGCCAAGTATAACAATAACAAACTAGGAAAAGTCCAGAAGAAATCAGGCATAAATGCTGCAGTAAAACACATTAAATACATGCACTTCTAGCACGACACTAGATAAAGTTAATTTGCTTTTAATAAATCTTACAATCTATCGCTCATTCATTGTTCAGAAAATAAAAGGGTCAATTGTTCAAGAAGGAGCCTCCCTCCTCCTCCCCCACCCTCCCCCTCCCCCACCCTCCCCCCCCCCCCCCACACTCCACTCCCACCCCCCACTCCCTCCACACTCCACTCCCACCCCCCACTCCCTCCCTCCCTTCCCCCTCCCACACCCCACTCCCACCCCCCACTCCCTCCCTCCTTCCCCCCCCCCCACACTCCACTCCCACCCCCCACTCCCTTCCCCCCCCACACTCCACTCCCAACCCCCTCCCCCCACTCACACTCCACTCCCAACCCCCCTCCCTCCCCCCCCACTCACACTCCCTCCCTCCCCCCCCCACTCACACTCCCTCACTCCCCCACCACACTCCCCCACTCCCTCCCTCCCCACACTCCCTCCCCCCCCCACACCCTCCCTCCCCCCACATACTCCCTCCCCCCACACTCCCCCACCCCACACCCTCCACCCCCACCCCACACCCTCCCTCCCCCACACTCCCCACCCCACACCCTCCCTCCCCACACTCCCTCCCCCCCCACTCCCCACCCCACACCCTCCCTCCCTCCCTCCCCCACTCCCCACTTCCCTTCCCACTCCCCCCCCCACACTCCCCACTCCCCCCCCCCCACACTCCCCACCCCACACTCCCCACCCCACACTCCCCACTCACTCCACCCCCCCACTCACTCCACCCCCCCCACTCCCCACTCACTCCCCCCCCCCCCTCCACTCCCTCCCCCCCCCCCACTCCCCACTCACTCCACCCCCCCCCCACTCCACTCTCCCTCCCCCCGAGAGGCACCTGCTGTATCTGGAAAGTCCCTGTGGCACAAAGTTGGGGTACAGTGGGGAATGGCAATGCATTGCACATCGTTAACTCTCCCTGCACGCCTTCGTGGATCAAGTGGGATACATATCAACAGCTTCCCTGCTATTTCTTGCACCCTGCATAACTCCTTGTGTTGTAAACGCACAAACATAATAGGAGCAGGAGTCGGCCATTCGGCCCCTCGAGCCTGCTCCGCCATTCACTAAGATCCCGGCCGATCATCGACCTCACCTCCACTTTCCCGCCCGTTCCTCACATCCCTCGATTCCCCGAGAGTCCAAAAATCCATCGATCTCAGCCGAATATACTCCACGACTGAGCCTCCACAGCCCTCTGGGGCTTCTCTTCAATAGCCTTGAACAAATCCTGAACACGCAAATTGTTTGCTGGGGCTAACCTTTGCACACACGTTACAGAGCACGCCAGCAGAGGTCTACTATTGTATGTTTCTGCGAGTATTCCTCCATTGTTCACTCAAATCTACACTTTTTTTTTTTAAAGTTAAGGATTATAAACAGATTTTTTAAAAAGGGGAGAAATCATCCTTCTGTTTTCCACGGCCCAGTATTGAGGAGAGCAAAATGGAATTGGACACGAGAATTCCTTCATTCCTTTCATCGGACAGGATCATTTAACCGAACAGAAAGAAAGACTTGCATTTATATAGCGCCTTCCATGACCACCGGACGTCCCAAAGCGCTTTACAGCCAATGAAATACTTTTGGAGTGTAGTCACTGTTGTAATGTGGGAAACGCGGCAACCAATTTGTGCACAGCAAGCTCCCACACACAGCAATGTGATAATGACCAGATAATCTGTTTTAGTGATGTTGATTGAGGGATAAATATTGGGCCCAGGACACCGGGGATAACTCCCCTGCTCTTCTTCGAAATAGTGGCCGTGGGATCTTTTACGTCCACCTGAGAGAGCAGATGGGGCCTCGGTTTAACGTCTCAGCTGAAAGATGTCATTATATCACAATGGCACTCGAAAAAAAATTAATAGGCCCAACTGGAATGGGATAACTAAATTTTAAGTAAATGAATAGATAAAAGTATCCAATGACAATCTCGAGTCACCTCTCACAATACATGTTTATGTGGAGTATAGGCACGACACGATTACCCCATGCCAAATTTAACATGAACTATTTGCCCCTCAGATATAAAGCAGCTTCTACTAAAGGGAATGATTTTGTGTTGAAGTATGGAGAGGATGAGGGTCAGGGCTGTTTGGTCATTTACAAGGGTGACTGTATTGGCCAGACTAGAAGTCGGTGAGAATTCAAAAGCATTGCAGCAATATTAATTAAACCTTCCGAGTTTCAATCGACAGAAAACCCAAGAATAAATATATCAGACAAAACCAAGGATAAATGGGATGTTCCAATCATTTTTCAATGTGGGAGCATGTTTAAAGAGGGAAAATTGTATTAGTTTGAAACTGACTCTCAATTTTTCTTTTTGTGCCAATTTTCTTCTCTCCAGTGGGTCGGGCGTGTCATAAATCCTTGAGTAACTTTTCCGTGGAGCCACTCTTCACGTTCTTTATTCTGGGCTTTGACAGTGGGGAGCATAGAGATAGGCAGAGAAAATAGGAGTAGTAGTAGGCCATTCGGCCCTTCGAGTCTGCACCACCATTCAATATGATCATGGTTGATCCTCTATCTCAACACCGTATTCCCACTTTTTCCCCATACCCCTTGTGTCTAGAAATCCATCTATCACCGTGCCCAGTGCCCACACCACAGGGCAATGGGCATGGGTGGGATCCACAACTTTACTCTACCCTTGCACACAGGCATTTGACCAGGAGGTGGGAGGCTCCAATATTTCTTTAATATTATTGAGTATGACAGATTCTGAAAATATTGTTTCACTGACTTTAAACAGACAGGCATTATCTGGTAACACAGATTGAACCAACGGTTGTGTTGTGCTATTTTACAATCAATTGAGGAGGAACCTCTGCCGTTACACAGCGTGTTACCAAAGTGCAAATGTGTACAGACCGACAAAACGCAGAAACAACACTGAGGCTGTCAAACTCAAGGACGTGAAATTCGTGACATCTGTGCAACACTTCAACAGAGGCGAGATATCAACCTTAGGCTGCTCCGTCCACAACTTCTCTTCACAACCCGAGTGTCTCAGAGCGGAAAACCAACCTCCTCCCATTAAACTCAATGCTGCTTCACGAGAAGGCCCCGTGACGACCAAAACCTGGCATTCCTTTCAAAGGCTGCGGGATGCATCAGTACCCGAGCAAATTCTACCTTTTTAAAAAAAAAAAATGACTCCCACGACTGGAATTTGCTCAACCACACCACCCATTATGAGCAAGTTACGTGGTTAATTACTGCTCAGACGATGTAATGTTGCTAAATCTCTTGCACTATTAATTCCGCGTCTTATACAGCTTATTATTGGGTGGGGTAATGAATATTATACAATCACATGATACATACATAAGTCTGCTAATAGTGACTCATTAATTACACCCAAGGCCAAGTTAGCAATTGCAATCACTGTGTTTTTCCTCCTTTGGCTGATCCAGTATCCTGGGATTAAATCCTCGTTTGACTCCATCCCAACCATCCTCCAGTGCAATCTCTCCCACTTTCATCGACTCATAAATACACTCAGTCAATTTTATGAAGGCCTGGTCTACGTTGCTGTTATTTTTGGCCGAGGTCTCGATGTAACTCAGGCCCAGTGCTTCAGCCAATCTCTCCGCCTCCTCACTGGACACATCGCGCTCGTCTGTTAAGTCGCTCTTGTGTCCAACCAAAACGAAGATGGTCTTGTTGGGAAAAACGTGGGCGTTGACTTCATTCAGCCATTCCCTGATGTTCTCAAATGACTTCCGATTGGTCACATCAAACATTAGTAGCCCCCCAACAGAGTTCCTGTAGTAGGACCGGGTAATCGACCTGAAACACAAAGGTTGTTTGAATTAAATAACGGTTGAGAGAGACAAATAATTCATCATCATGAACATAGTGACTGTGGATGCATTCCCAATATTGTTCCTCACTACCCGTGTCCATCAACTGAAGGATTACATCGGATATACGGCACAGAAACAGGCCATTCGGCCCAACCAGTCCATGCTCCACTCGAGCCTCCTCCAGTCTTTCCTCATCTAAATCTATCAGCATACCCCTCTATTCTCCCCCATTGGCTTGTCCAGCCTCCCCTTAAATGCATCGATACTATTCACCTCGACCCCTCCCTGTGGCAGCGAGTTCCACATTCTCACCGCTCTCTGGGTAAAGAAGTTTCTCCTGAATTCCCCATTGGGTTTCTTGGTGACTATCTTATATTGATGGCCTCTAGTTATGCTCTTCCCCACAAGTGGAAACATTCTCTCTGTATCCACTCGATCAAAACCTTTCATAATTTTAAAGGCCTCTATTAGGTCACCCCTCAGCCTTCTTTTTTCAAGCAAAAAGAGACCCAGCCTGTTCATCCTTTCCTGATAGGTATACGCTCACATTTTTGGTATCATCCTTGTAAATCTTCTCTGCGCTCTTTGCAGTGCCTCTATATCCTTTTTATAAGATGACCAGAACTGTACGCAGTACTGTGTGGTCTAACCAAGGTTCGATACAGGTTTAGCATAACTTCCCTACTGTTCAATTCTATCCCACTAGAAATAAACCCCAAGTGCTTGTTTTGCTTTTTTATGGCCTTGTGTCGCTACTTTTAGTGATTTGTGTATTTTCCTTCCTCATTTGGTTTCTCCCACCTCCCATTGCTGACTAGCTCAGAAGGCAGGTAGGTAGGTTAGAGCGAGTGCGATTGAAATTGCTTGAAATGCTCAGCGGTTAAGGTAGCATCTGTGGAGAGAGAAACAGAGTTAACATTTCAAGTTGACCTGTTCCTTGGCAATGCACAGTAGACACTGCGACCATCTGCTGGATGTCTCTCTGATAGTTGTCCTCATCATTACTGCTCAGTGACTCCCTAGAAAGTCTAGCTGAGGTCAAGGGTTGAGTGTTTGGAAAAGCACTTGCAACCTGTACTACATTTACCCCAGGTATTCCAATAACACATGGCCTGCAACTTCTAAAAACAGACATAGAAACATAGAAAATAGGAATAGTAGGCCATTCGAATCTGTACCGCCATTCAGTATGATCATGGCTGATCCTCTATCTCAACACCATATTCCTGCTTTTTCCCCATACCCCTTGATGCCTTTTGTCTCTAGAAATCTATGTATCTCCTTCTTAAATATATTCAGTGACTCGGCCTCCACAGCCTTCTGTGGGAGAGAATTCCACAGGTTCACCACCCTCTGAGTGAAAACATTTCTCATCTCAGTCCTAAATTTCCTACCCCGTATCCTGAGACTGTGACCCCTTGTTCTAGACTTCCCAGCCCGGGGGAAACATCCTCCCCGCATCCAGTCTGTCCAACCCCGTCAGAATTTTATATGTTTCAATGAGCTCCCCTCTCATTCTTCTAAACTCTAGTGAATATAGACCTAGTCGACCCAATCTCGACACGGAACCTTTCAAACCCCATTACACATGCATGAACCATAGGTGGATTCCAAGTAATCTGGAGATACATAAGCAAGATCAAAAGCATTCTCCAACCTTAGAGCAGACACTGAGTTATGTTACCAGTAACATAACTAAGGTTCAGGCTTCATGCAATACTGGTACAAGGGATCACACTACTAAGCATGGAGAGAAGTCTTTGCTGGAATCACTCCCGCAACCGATCAGATACTTTCCTCCCCTCTTCTCCTAAAGATACTGACTCATCCTCAACTATAATTCCATTTCCTCCTGCTACCTCACCCATCCATACCAGAGCCTAGGCAATAAATCACCAGCTCGCAATTTAGTCATGAGAACATCACAGTCCGATCCAGTCATCGTCAGACATTCACACATGCACCTTAGTGATTGGGAGTGGCAGCCCGGACTGACTCTCTCTCTTCCACCCAACCCACACCCCCAGTCTTGGGGTTCAGAGACCCAATTGTAACCCCACCACTTGCTTCCCCAAGAGCAACCAACTTTGTTTTTATTCATTCCTGGGGATGTGGGCGTCGCTGGCAAGGCCGGCATTTATTGCTCATCCCTAATTGCCCCTTGAGAAGGTGGTGGTGAGCCGCCTTCTTGAACCGCTGCAGTCCGTGTGGTGAAGGTGCTCCCACAGTGCTGTTAGGGAGGGAGTTCCAGGATTGTGACCCAGCGACGATGAAGGAACGGCCGATATATTTCCCAGTCAGGATGGTGTGTGACTGGGAGGGGAACGTGGAGGTGGTGGTGTTCCCATGTGCCTGCTGCCCTTGTCCTTCTAGGTGGTAGAGGTCGCGGGTTTGGGAGGTGCTGCCGAAGAAGCCTTGGCGAGTTGCTGCAGTGCATCTTGTAGATGGTGCACACTGCAGCCACGGTGCGCCGGTGGTGGAGGGAGTGAATGTTGAAGGTGGGGGATGGGGTGCCATTTTAACAGAGACTAGTCTTGAACTTGTGATTTTTCTGGTTAGCAGGATTCAGTAACACATTAACCAACCCATTTAGCCAAAGGCAGAAGACTCAATGTTCTCTCAATCACTTTTACCACTCTTTCCTCTGCTATACCTCTGGGGCTGGTTACTTTATAAATCAGCAAGTTCATCTCGTGAGTAAAAAGAAAGACTTGCATTTCTAAAGTGCCTTTCATGAGCAGTGGAGGTCCCAAAGCGCTTTACAGCCAATGAAGTACTTTTTTTAAAAGTGTAGTCACTGCTTTAATGTGGGAAACGCGGCAGCTAATTTGCGCACAGCAAGCTCCCACAAACAGCAATATGATAATGATCAGATAATCTGTTTTAGTGATGTTGATTGAGGGATAAATATTGGCCCCAGGACACGGGGGATAATTCCCCTGCTCCTCTTCTAAATAGTGCCTTGGGATCTTTTACGTCCACCTGAGAGAGCAGACAGGGCCTCGGTTCAACGTCTCGTTTGAAAGACGGCACCTCCGACAGTGCAGCGGAGCGTTAGCCTGGATTTCTATGCTCAAATACCTGGAGTAGTTAAGCCGTACGGTCCACGTGGGTCCCTGGCTCTATCCCCGGCCTGTGCTTCATCAGTTGAGGTTATGTCGGGGACACTAAGATTGGCATCAGCTCCCATTAGTCACTGTGAGCCCATCACCCGGGGGGGGGGGGGGGGGGGGGGGGGGGAAATAGGGAGAGTTCCATAAGGCTATCCAGCTGGAACTCTGCACACACGGACGATGGGAGAGAACGTGACTGGGCGTGGTCATGATGCCTTTGTGGTTGAACAGCCGACCGATCTATGATCCAGACTCGCACATTGAAAAATGGCCACTTGGGCAAGATCCTGGGAGATCGCCTGGCAGAAAGAACTGCACACCAGCAAACAATGATCCTCTCGAGGACAGAAGGAATGGGAGAACATAGAAAAAAAAATGACTTCTCTTTTCAACCCTCCCAGAGCATTATTCGGCTTGAAGATGTCAAGGTGCTGATGTCAAAGGTGGCGGAGGCCAGCACCCCATAGCGCACATTTCAAACTCCAAACTCTGCACTGCACTCGTAACGTGTGCATGCTGCTTACCATTTGGATGAGACGTTAAACCGAGGCCCCGTCTGCTCTCTCAGACGGATGTAAAAGACCCCTTGGCACTCTTTCGAAGAAGAGCAGGGGAGTTATCCCCATTGTCCTGGGGCCAATATTTATCCCTCAATCAATATCACTGAAATAAATTATCTGGTCATTATCACATTGCTGTGTGTGTGGGAGCTTGCTGTGCGCAAGTTGGCTGCTGTGTTTCCCACATTACAACAGTGACTGCACTCCAAAAATACTTCATTGGCTGTAAAGCACTTTGAAACGTCGGGTGGTCGTGAAAGGCGCTATATAAATGCAAGTCTTTCTTTCTTTGTGAGCTGTTTTAATATAAAGATGATAATTCTGATTTTTTCACAACAGTATCTGGCCATTCAGAAAGCAGCCCCGTGCTCTGCGAAGAGTGCACACGTGTCGAACCATGGCTGGGTACGCAGTGTACAGCAGAAACCCAAGCTTCTACATTGCACTAAACCTCTCGGACAAGGTTTTGCTGATGCTCATAAACAATCACTGCAGAGTCTGCACTGGTTCGCCAACACTTGTTCTGCATTTATTCCGGTCAATTGCGTCACCCTGCCCCCGTGCTAAAAGTAGCGTCTGCAATCGAGAACTCGTCCAAACAAATCTGCAGTGTGTGCCAAAGTATTATTACCACAGCTTAAAAGGTGAAATGTCATCAGCAATTTAAATTGTGGGACAGAAATTTCCTTTACGGAAACAAACCTCCAGCTCCATTCAAAATCCTTCATCGATTGAGTTTCCCCCGAAGATTTCAGCAATTGAGTAAAGATTAAATGTTTATTTTTGTCCCTGTAATTCTCGCCCCATCTCTTCAAATTATGCCGATTCATGTGGAGTGTTTTAGGTATCGGTCCCGTTCCGGTGTCTTGCCCAAACAGCGAGCGTCTAGACAGTGGTGTGGCAACAGGATTCAGAGTCAGGCCCAATCCTGGCCTTGACCAGGTCAGGCATGCCTGCGCACACACTTTCCAGCAGAAGTACTGTGCAGACATGTGATTAAGGCGATTGGCAGAAGAACCAAACGGTGACATGCAGTAAAAAAAAACGTATACGCAGCGAGTGGTTAGGATCTGGAATGCGCTGCCTGAGAGGGTGGTGGAGGCAGACTCAATCGCGGCTTTCAAAAGGGAATTGGATAAGTACCTGAAGGAAAAAAAAAAAATTGTAGGGCTACGGGGAAAGGGCGGGGGAGTGGGACTGGCTGAAGTGCTCTCGCAGAGAGCCGGCACGGGCGCGACGGGCCGAATGCGCTCTACAGCGTGTGCACTGGTATGAGACCATTTCTTAGGATTGTGTAAACTTATTTATAACGTCAGGAGTGTGGTGGAATCGAGTACTAAAGTTGCATCATCAGCCACAATCATATTGAATGGCGGTGCAGGCTCGAAGGGCCGAATGGCCTACTCCTGCACCTATTTTCTATGTTTCTATGTTTCTCCACTTGCCTGGATGAGTGCAGCTCCGATGACATCTGGCACTGGAGAGAATAGCCGGGAACAATGATGCCAGAGGACAGCCAGTGGTCCCGGAATACGGCACTGCACCCCAAGGTGCCGTACTCTCATTGTTAGTGACACATGCGCGTCAGGGGGAAGCGCTTGGTTCTGGTTCAAAGGGCGTTCCCTCGAAAAAGTCTCTTTTATGAAAAGTCCTCCGAATTACAAAATGCCGCCCATATCGCTGGGTTACGGTCAGGTGAGTGCAGCTTTTTTTCAGCGATTTTTGGGGCGAGATGCCGAAAGTAACGCTGGACGATATTCTGGCCGTTAGTTTCCATTCTAAAGAGTCTTCTGGATGGTGCACGATTGATGACGTCATAATTAAAAAATATATATATGGGCGGGCAATTTAACTAATTCCCAGCGTTAACTTTATGCCAAAACTAACATTACTTTCCATTTTTAGGGAAAAATAGGCTTTAGACTTAATCTCAGCAGTTAAATGGGCGGTAACTGGGCAGTAGTGAGGCTAAATCGATGGACAGTTTAGCCCTATATGATTCATGGCTCAGTAGGCAATACAATACAACACATCAAGCCTCTGAAGAACTCAATGCTTTGCTTTAGTTTGTTTTGGTAAAGTTAAAATTTGGGCAATGCCCATCTCCAAATTCTTCCGTGAACAAAAGGGCAGAATGTGTAATTTCCCGCCCTCCTGGTCAGTGGGCAAGGACACTGTCTGAGGTACAGAGTTATACACACCAGGAAAACACTCCTTTAAATTCTGGCTCCTGATAAATTTCGGATGAAACATTAAACCGAGGCCCCGTTTGCTCTCTCAGGTGGATGTAAAAGATCCCATGGCACTATTTCGAACAAGAGCAGGGGAGTTATCCCCGGTGTCCTGGGCCCAATATTTATCCCTCTATCAACATCACTAAAACAGATTATCTGGTCATTATCACATTGCTGTTTGTGGGAGCTTGCTGTGCACAAATTGACTGCTGGGTTTCTTACATTGCAACAGTGACCCTCCAAATAGCACTTCATTGGCTGTAAAACGCTTTGGGATGTTGGGAGGTCGTGAAAGGTGCTATAGAAATGCAAGTCTTTCATTTTTTCTAAATTAACTGATGTAACCCAGGGCACTGTTAGGGGCAGCACAATCGGCTCAATGCCGAGCCCCACAGACCAGGAGTTACTGATCCGTGCCGAGTAACATGGTGGCACCTCAGACAGCAGTGGGGGAGGTCCAGCAACATTCCTCAGCATTCCCAGGCTGAAAAAGGGAAAATTCAGTCAGTGGTTCTTGTCCCTGAACACACAAGAACTTACATAAGAAATAGGAGCAGGAGTTGGCCATACAGCCCCTCGAGCCTGCTCCGCCATTCAATAAGATCATGGCTGATCTAATCTTGGGCTCAATTCCACTTCCCCGCCCGCTCCCCATAACCCTTGGCTCCCTTATCGCTCAAAAATCTGTCTATCTCCGCCTGAAATACATTCAATGACCCAGCCTCCACAGCTCTCTGGGGCAGAGAATTCCACGGATTCACGACCCTCAAGAGAAGAAATTCCTCTCATCTCAGTCCTAAATGGACGGCCCCTTATGTCATGATCTCTACTCGATGTATGAACATTTGGGGAGAGAACAAGATCAGGCTTGGCTGTCTTACTGTACGGCTTCACACAGAATTACTATTTTTTTTTATTAGTTCATGGGATGTGGGCTTCGCTGGCAAGGCCAGCATTTATTGCCCATCCCTAATTGCCCTTTAGAAGGTGGGAGCGACCTACCTTCTTGAACCGCTGAAGTCCGTGTGGTGAAGTACTCCCACAGTATACATCTTTGAAGCGTTTTGGTACAACTGAGTGGCTCACTAGACCATTTCAGAGGGCAGTTAAGAGTCAACCCCATTGCTGTGGGTCTGGAGTCACATATAGGCCAGACCGGGTAAGGACATCAGATTTTCTTCCCTAAAGGGCATTAGTGAACCAGATGTGTTTTTACAACAAGCCGGTCATTCCATTACTAATGCTCACTTTTTATTTAATGAACTGAATTTAAATTCCCCAGCTGCCGTGGTGGGATTTGAACCCACATCTCTGGATCTTTAGTCCAGGCCCCTGGATTACTGTAACACAACCACTATGCTAATGTACCCCAACTAGATGAGATAGAGAGAGCTTCCTTGGCAATATAGCCCAGAGTGCGTCAGTATCTTTACGAGAGAAGGGGAGAATACAGGGGAAGAAATTAAAATGCGAAGACTGTGATGTGATGAGCTAAGATGGACATTCCCTCCTTGGTCCAAGTCACTTGAAGATAGGGGCTCAGGTTGGGTATAGTTTGCAGACAGTCAATATTTGATTAATATAGTTTTTAAGTCAGAGTGTGGTCACTCTTTATGGATGAGCTGGGACAAAGCTTGTTGGTCAGCCATTTAGCCATGGTGTCCTGACTCTCGCCTGGCTGCACAGTCGTGCACCTCCAGCAGAGGTCACTCTGGAAACCCACCATCATCATTATCTTTGAACACGGGCTCCAAACCACCTCTGTTACATCATATTACAAGATATTTATCACTGACCCATCAGATATTTAGCTAAGTTTCTAAAAATAGAAGTTAATATTCTACAAGGCACAAGTCAGGAGTGTGATGGAACACTCTCCACTTGCCTGGATGAGTGCAGCTCCAACAACACTCAAGAAGCTCGACACCATCCAGGACAAAGCAGCCGCTTGATCAGCTCCCCATCCACCACCTTCAACACTCACTCCCTCCACCACCGGCGCACCCTGGCTGCAGTGTGCACCATCTACAAGATGCAGTGCAGCAACTCGCCAAGGCTTCTTCGGCAGCACCTCCCAAACCCGCGACCTCTACCACCTAGAAGGACAAGGGCAGCAGGCGCATGGGAACACCACCACCTCCACGTTCCCCTCCCAGTCACACACCATCCTGACTTGGAAATATATCGGCCGTTCCTTCATCGTCGCTGGGTCACAATCCTGGAACTCCCTCCCTAACAGCACTGTGGGAGCACCTTCACCACACGGACTGCAGCGGTTCAAGAAGGCGGCTCACCACCACCTTCTCAAGGGGCAATTAGGGATGGGCAATAAATGCCGGCCTTACCAGCGACACCCACATCCCAGGAACAAATATTTTAACAATTAGCGTTGAGCATTCAATAATGTAAATACGAAGGTCAAGGTCTGCTTCAAAAAAGATAAAATGACAGATACAGTAACCTTTTTCAAACAGTGTACCATACCTGCTTAAAGATTACTCAGCTAAAGACTTTGATTGGAAAACAGTAAGAGTTGTTTTTCTCGTGCTCACAGTAATGGAATGTTCTGCACCCTTTCTCAGGCTCTTGCAAAATGACGACTTTTCGGTCAACGTTTGCGTTTCCTCAGAGAGCTTTTTAAATGGATCAACGGTCTAGCCAGTGGGTAGTTAAATGATGCAGAACTTAAAGATCGCAAGGTTCAATTCCTGGTTTGTGAGTAAATTAATTGCAGCCTAGATGGCATTAGGAGTGTTATAATCCCCGGATTAGGCAGAAAATATTCCAGCATTCATGTTTGTGATTGCTGTCCAACAATCCCTCCTTGAAAGTGTGTCAGAGAACAGTGTTTGGACGCAGGACTGGGCTTGGCTGGAATGGAGTTTAGAAGAATGAGAGGTGATCTTATTGAAACATAGTAGATTCTGAGGGGGCTGGACAGGGTAGATGCAGAGAGGATGTTTCCCCTCGTGGGGGAAATCTGGAACTCGGGGGTATAGTTTCAGAATAAGGGGCCGCCCATTTAGAAACGGAGATGAGGAGGAATTTCTTCTCGGAGGGTCGTGAATCTTTGGAATTCTCTATCTCAGAGAGCTGTGGAGGCTGGGTCATTGACTATATTTAAGGTGGAGATAGACTTTTGAACGATAAGGGAGTGAAGGGTTATGGGGAGCGGGTAGGGAAAGTGGAGCTGAGGTCGAAGATCAGCCATGATCTTATTAAATGGCGGAGCAGGCTCGAGGGGCCGAATGGCCTACTCCTATCTCTTATGTTCTTATGTTCTTATGTAATACTCCCTGCAATTGAACAGCTGACCAAAATTCACTTTCAAGGTTCAGGTGGGAATAATAGTCACTTGATGGAGGAACCAGAGTGTGACTGGTTGAACAGCAAAGGGTCAATGGCTTCAGGAGGGAGAAAGAGAATAAAATAAAATGCATAACCCAAAAGAGTTGAGATCAGACAGATAATCGAGAATATTTTTCTCTCTCAAACTAATTTTATTCCTTGGAAATAAATATCTATCTGGGGGGAAAAAAACAGGAGACATCTATTTCTGATCCTAGCAAGTAGAAATAGTGATCCCCCCCCTCCCACCCATCTCCAATTTCCCTTTACCCCACCCCCTTTAATCCTCCTCTTCTGAAAGTGATAATTGATGTCTTCAGCGCCCATGGTCCCACCCTCTGGAACTCCCTCCCACAACCCCTGTGCTTTTCCACCTCTCAAGACCGTCCATGAAGCCCATCACTGATCAAACCTTTGCTGATTTCCCCCTCCCTAATTTCTGTTTCTTTGGCTCCGGCTACATTTTTTGATTGCGCCTCTAAAAACCCTCTACTAAAGACACGACATCCCCATCTGGGTGATGCTGCTGAACAGCCAGAGTGTGTGAGTGTGTGTGTGTGTGTGTGTGTGTGTGTGTGAGAGAGAACGTGGATAGTGATCTTGGCCAACCACCCGGGAGTGAGGGACAACCACAGCTCCCCCTTATCCAGAAATCCGCTCATTCTTACTGAGGGACCAAAACCAGTTGTAATGACCCGCACACAAAACCTCGCAGTTTAGCAATAGGTCAGGACCATTGCTGTTCCTAAAAAAAAATTCATAATTTGTGCGCCACCCAAAACAGAATCCGTTCAGATCTTGCCAATGACCTGCACCACTTTCACCCGCCCCGTTAAAGGAGCTATCAGTCTAGGAATAAAAAAATTGTGATTATACATCTTGCTCTATCCCCTGTAGGTTCTGTCCTAGCCCCAGAGAATAGGCAGTTCATGGTCTATTGGGCACCATAGGTAGCATAGTGGTTATGTTACTGGACTAGTAATCTGGAGATGTGAGTTCATAAGAAATAGGAGCAGGAGTAGGCCACCTGGCCCCTTGAGCCTGCTCCACCATTCAATAAGATCGTGGCTGATCTGATCATGGACTCAGCTCCACTTCCCTGCCCGCTCCCCATAACCCTTCACTCCCTTATTGCTCAAAAATCTGTCTATTTCCACCTTAAATATATTCAATGACTCAGCCTCCACAGCTCTCTGGGCAGAGAATTCGACAGATTTACAACCCTCAGAAGAAATTTCTCCTCATCTCAGTTTTAAATGGGCTGCCCTTTATTCTTAAACTATGTCCCCTAGTTTTAGTTTCCCCCATGAGTGGAAATATCCTCTCTGCATCTATCTTGTCGAGCCCCCTCAGAATCTTATGTGTTTCAATAAGATCACCTCTCATTCTTCTAAAGTCCAATGAGTATATTCCCAATCTGCTGAACCTTTCTTCATAAGACAACCCCTTCATCTCAGGAATCAACCCAGTGAACCTTCTCTGAACAGCGTCCAATGCAAGTATATCCCTCCTTAAATATGGAGACCAAAACTGTACACAGTACTCCAGGTGTGGCCTCACCAATACCCTGTACAGTTGTAGCAAGACTTTCCTACTTTAATACTCCAAATCCCACCACTGCATTTAAATTCAATTAATTAAATAAATCTGGAATTAAAAAGCTATCAGTAATAAAACTACCAGATTGTCGTAAAAACCCAACTGGTTTACTAATGCCCTTTAGGGAAGGAAATCTGCCATCCTTACCCGGTCTGGCCTATATGTGACTCCAGACCCACAGCACTGTGGTTGACTTTTAACTGCCCTCTGAAACGGCCCACCGAGACACCAAACCGCTGTGACAAAGTCCGCACTGTGGGAGCACCTTCACCACACGGACTGCAGCGGTTCAAGGCGGCGGCTCACCACCACCTTCTCAAGGGGCAATTAGGGATGGGCAATAAATGTCGGCCTTGCCAGCAATGCCCACATCCTGTGAATGAATAAATAAAAAAGCCCTCTCAGGAGATCAGTTTATAGATGGAGATTTACTGTCTGCATCGTTCCATTAAGGAGTATCCTGAATACAGACCATTGCAGTAAATTGTAACAGGAAGGCAAATGCCATTTGCTGCTAATTAATTTAACTTTCTCGTTAACACAAAATATGTATTATGGAGTCCATAAATTGTTTTGTGCTTGAGATGTGACTGATCCCATTCAGAATTTACTGTACGGAGATTGTGATCGATTTCAGTACTTTCACTAAATCATTTGGAATCACTGGAGCTGCTGAATCAGCAGGTTGTGGTTTCAAGTCCCACTGCAGGACCACATCTAGGCTGATACTCCAATGCAGTGTTCAGGGAGTATTGCATGTTCAGGGGCGCCACCATTGGATCTGAGGGATTGTCTGCCTGTTTCTCGGGTTCTGTTTGGTGTCAAAAGGTCCTTTGGTGCCATTCTTCCTCATCCAACACCAAAAAGAGATCAATTAGTCATCACAGGGAGGCCATTCAGACCCTCGAACCTGCTCTGCCATTCAATGACCTGCGACCTAACTCCATTTGGCCCATATCCCTTAATACCTTTGGTGAACAAAAATCTATCAATCGCAGATTTAAAATTAACAATTGATCTAGCATCAATTGCCGTTTGCAGAAGAGAGTTCCAAACTTCTACCGCCCTTTGTGTGTAGAAGTGTTTCCGAATTTCACTCCTGAAAAGGTCTGGCTCTAATTTTTTAGACTCTGCCCCTAGTCCTAGACTCCCCAAGCAGCGGGAATAGTGTCTCTCTATCTACCCAATCTGTTCCCTTTAATACCCTGAAAACTTTGATCAGATCACCCTTAATCTTCTAAATTATAGGGTATACACCCCTAGTCTGTGTAATGTCTCCTCATAATTTAACCCTCGGAGTCTGGGCATCACACTGGTAAACCTACGCTGCACTCCCTCCGAGTCCATCCATGCCATTGCTGTTTGTGGGGTACTAGCAAGTGTACATTAGCAGCATTTGCCTAGTTACTGAACTTCACAACAATTCATTGCGAATCACTTTGGGATGTCCCGAAAGACATGAGGAATATGCACGACTTGACATGTCCTACTTTGTGAGCTCATGTGTGAGAAACTAAATAAACATTCCAGCACCTTGAGAGATTGACATTTGATGCTCATTCTCACGAGATGAGGCAGTAACCAAAGCCCTCCAGCAAATGATAGGAATCACTGCCATACATTTCACAACTTATTGGAGGAGGATAAACACTGGTAAACATTGCAAGAAGAAAAAAAAAAGCCCAAAGTTTCTCTTGTCCATGAACATGATCAAGGGATTAAACAGAACGGGACACAAGATACCAGTCCCTAACCTTCAGTCCTGGCTCGCTGTACCCCACAACTCTTTTAAGAAAACAAAATGAACCAGTTAAATCAAGTGCCTCCTGATCTGGGGGACACTCCAAACACTTATCAAGGCTCTTTTTTGTTTTTTTGTGGGTTTTTTGGGGCACTAAAACCATACATTATACAAGTGCCCGCTATAAAGGGAGAGGGAGGAGGAACACGAAAACCCGGCAATTAAAACAAGTTAAACTTTAAAACATATAAAATCAAATTAAAATTTGGTTGCCGGGGGTGATGATGCACTCCAGTCCCTCCGGTGCCCACCTCTCGCGGAAGGCCGCGAGCGTACCGGTGGACACCACGTGCTCCATCTCCAGGGACACCCTGGACCGGATGTAGGCGCGGAAGAGAGGCAGGCAGTCGGGCTGAACGACCCCCTGCTGCCTGGACCGGCTGATGGCCCCCTTGGCCGTGCCCAGGAGCAGTCCTACGAGGAGGCCCTCGGACCTACCCGCTCCCCTCCGCACAGGGTGCCCAAAGATCAGGAGAGTGGGACTGAAGTGCAGCCAGAATTTCAGGAGCAGCCCCTTCAAATAATGAAACAGGGGCTGCAACCTCGCGCATTTCATAAAACGTGGAACACGGACTCTTCCAGACCGCAGCAATTGCAGGCGGCCTGGGAGCCCGTGAACCGGCTTAAAAATTTGTTGCACGGGACTGCTCCGTGCACCACCCTCCAGGCCAAGTCCCCGATAAATAGTGGGAGGACTCCCACATAGAGTACACTCCAGCGGGGACCCCCGCCTCCTCCGGACGGCAAGATGGTACGCCATGGCGTGTCCGGACGGCAGACGAGGATGGTAAGGTGGAGAGTGTGCAGGAGCAGCCCGTACAGGAAACCCCTTCGCGCAGAACTGAAAAGCACGGAGGGGATTTCCCCGAGGCGGCTCAAGTTGTGAGGCAACAACCCACTATCCCATGATGCTGCAGTGTGTGTTCGGCCATTATCTTCATTATACCTGTAATTCATTTTCATATGTATTGATCGGCTTAGGAGTAACTACTTAAAATGCAAATCTGCCAATAACAGGCAGCTGCTGGGACTGCCCTAAACTCTGGTCTGGCTTTAGGCTTTTCAGTTTGGTATTATTTACTCTCATGTGTGGAGAGTGGTCAAGCAGTCAGCATCCTCGCCTTGGAATCTGAGGTCATGGATTCAAGTCCCATTCCAGAAACCCAAACACATAATCCAAGCTGACACTCCCAGTGCAGTGCTGAGGGAGCGCCGCAGTGTCGGAGGGGCAGTGCTGAGGGAGCGCCGCAGTGTCGGAGGGGCAGTGCTGAGGGAGCGCCGCACTGTCGGAGGGGCAGTGCTGAGGGAGCGCCGCACTGTCGGAGGGGCAGTGCTGAGGGAGCGCCGCACTGTCGGAGGGGCAGTGCTGAGGGAGCGCCGCACTGTCGGAGGGGCAGTGCTGAGGGAGCGCCGCACTGTCGGAGGGGCAGTGCTGAGGGAGCGCCGCACTGTCGGAGGGGCAGTGCTGAGGGAGCGCCGCACTGTCGGAGGGGCAGTGCTGAGGGAGCGCCGCACTGTCGGAGGGGCAGTGCTGAGGGAGCGCCGCACTGTCGGAGGGGCAGTGCTGAGGGAGTGCCGCACTGTCGGAGGGGCAGTGCTGAGGGAGCGCCGCACTGTCGGAGGGGCCATCTTTTGGACGAGGCCCCGTTTGCTCTCTCAGGTGGATGTGGCACTATTTCTCAGAGCAGCAGGTCCAGGGGCCAATATTTGTCCCTCAACCAACATTCACTAAAACAGATTATCTGATCATGATCTCATCGCTGTCTGTGGGAGCTTGCTGTGCACAGACTAATTTCCTACATTACAACAGTGACTACACTTCAATGAAAACAAGACTTGCATTTATATAGCGCCTTTCACGACATTTCAAAGCACTTCACAGCCAATGAAATGCTTTCTGAAGTGTAGTCACTGTGGGAATACAATGTAAAAGTACTTCATTGACTGAAGCGCTGTGGGACGTCCTGAGGTTGTGAAAGGCGCTATAGAAATACAAGTTATTTCTTTCTAAGCGGGCCATTTGCCTCCAGGTTATCCCAGCCTCTCAAAATTTACAAACAAAATCCCCTTTTTCTCTTTCCATATTTTTTTTCCTCTAAAAGGGAACAGGTTCAGTTCTCGCAGCCGATACTGTAACTAAAACCAGTTACTATTTAACCTAAAAGGAAGGCATTTTCCCAGCGAGAACCAACAGGCTGCTATACCACACCCTCACCCTCACTCACCCTCACTCACTCTCACTCACTCTCACTCTCACTCTCACTAGCGGAAGGATGGAACCGTGGTTTCGTCACTTCATGGACAGAACGAGAGCAAAGCACGTACACACTCCTTCCTTAAAGGGAAAAGTCATTTGCAGGATCCAAATTGGCTTATAACTCACACAGCCGGTCCCTGCAATTCACATCAGCTTCAATCAGATAATGTTAAATTTCCAGTTTGGTTCTGCGCTGTATTTAACAAACAATATTTTAACACTCGTATTATTTGAACTTTTGCCCTCATCTATCAGTGCAGTTGTCCATCCCATGCTCCGACTCTCTGTTCGACAAATATTGGGTTAGGGCAGATGTGACTGTAGAATTAAAAGTTTTACCACTGATGAGGATGACAGAGCCTTTAATATTTAAATTTGAATTACAGTTTCCAACATTAATCATGTCGCCAGTATAAATCAGCATCTTCCACAAACTGACCCACCTTACACAAGTCAACAAAGGAACACACCGAGACACTGATCGCAGCCTGGCCACATTGTGGTACCAGCTTTCTCAGGACACTGTTCTATTTTAGGACATTTTTATAACCATATAAAAAGACTGGATTAAAGCTACATTCACCCAATGACAGGGTCAGCTGTGGCTCAGTGGGCAGCACCCTCGCCTCTGAGTCAGAAGGTTGTGGGTTCAAGTCCCACTCCAGGGACTTTAGCACAAAAATCTGGGCTGACACTCCCAGTGCAGTGCTGAGGGAGTGCCGCACTGTCAGAGGTGTCTTTCAGATGAGACGTTAAACAGAGGCCTGTCTGCTCTCTCAGGTGGATGTAATAGATCCCATGGCACTATTTCAAAGAGCAGGGGAGTTATCCCCGGTGTCCTGGGGCCAATATTTATCCCTCAATCAACATCACTAAAACAGATTATCCAGTCATGATCACATCGGTGCGTTTGAAAGTGCTTCATTGGCTGTAAAGCACTTTGAGACATCCGGTGGCTGTGAAAATGCAAGTCATTTTGCCTTTCAATGCTGAAAGAGTTACAACTATTTTAAAGAATGTTTAAGACTTGCATTTCTATAGCGCCTTTCACAACCACCGGACGTCCCAGAGTGCTTTACAATCAATGAAGTACTTTTGGGAGTGTGGTCAGTGAGGAAATATTTCAGGAGGGCGGAAAGTTTGTAATTGGGAAGTGGAACAGAAATGCCACCGACGTTGCAAAAAGTTGCCCTGCGATACAAAGTTGCCCAGCTTGTCGGAAAGTGCTTTAAGCAAATCATTGCTGAAATTGGCGGCGCCTGCAAGGGCAGCTGGAGCCGCTTGTCCGGGAGGCTGGCACTGACCTGAAGCGCTCCTGGCCGGCGGTGTCCCACAGCTGGAGTTTGATCCGACAGCCCGGCTCGATCTCCAACAGGCGGGCGTAGAAATCCACCCCCACCGTGGGGTCCTGGACCTCGCTGAACGTCCCGTCCGTGAAGCGCTTGAGAATGGAGGATTTGCCCACAGTGGAGTCTCCCAGTAAAATAATTCGGAACTGGTACTGCCACATTCCATCCATTGCATCGCCCACCCTGTCCAACACTGCGCTGGCTCACGCAAGTTCTCCCCACTGACGGAAGTACAGATTCTTTCTTGTGTTAGTTTCTCAGCATTGGCTCAGGGCTTTCCCGCATCATGTGATGTGCTCCCAGCAACTCCTCACCCCCGTCAGCTTCGCTCACACTCTTTGCGTGTCCAACTATTAAACCCACAAAGTGATCTCTTTTAACAATTACAAATTGTGCTTTTTCTTCATTGGGCAATTTGTATTTCATCTTGCAAACTCGTCTCTTGAGTCAGAAGTTTTGGGTTCAAGTCCCACACCAGGGACTGGAGCACAAAAATCCAGGCTGACACACCTGGTGCAGTGCTGAGCGAGTGCCGCACTGTCGGAGGGGCAGTGCTGAGGGAGTGCCGCACTGTCGGAGGGGCAGTGCTGAGGGAGTGCTGCACTGTCGGAGGGAGCGTACTGAGGGAGTGCTGCACTATCGGAGGGGCAGTACTGAGGGAGTGCTGCACTGTCGGAGGGGCAGTGCTGAGGGAGTGCTGCACTGTCGGAGGGGCAGTACTGAGGGAGTGCCGCACTGTCGGAGGGGCAGTACTGAGGGAGCGCCGCACTGTCGGAGGGGCAGTGCTGAGGGAGCGCTGCACTGTCGGAGGGGCAGTGCTGAGGGAGCGCTGCACTGTCGGAGGGGCAGTGCTGAGGGAGCACCGCACTGTCGGAGGAGCAGTACTGAGGGAGTGCTGCACTGTCAGAGGGGCAGTACTGAGGGAGTGCTGCACTGTCGGAGGGACAGTGCTGAGGGAGCGCTGCACTGTCGGAGGGGCAGTGCTGAGGGAGTGCTGCACTGTCGGAGGGGCAGTACTGAGGGAGTGCTGCACTGTCAGAGGGGCAGTACTGAGGGAGTGCTGCACTGTCGGAGGGAGCGTACTGAGGGAGTGCTGCACTGTCAGAGGGGCAGTACTGAGGGAGTGCTGCACTGTCGGAGGGGCAGTACTGAGGGAGTGCTGCACTGTCGGAGGGGCAGTACTGAGGGAGTGCTGCACTGTTGGAGGTGTCGTCTTTCAGATGAGACGTTAAACCGAGGCCCTGTCTGCTTTCCTGGGTGGATGTAAAACATCCCATGGCACTATTTCGAAGAAGAGCAGGGGAGTTATCCCCGATGTCCTGGGCCAAGATTTATCCCTCAATCAACATCACCAAAACAGATTATCTGGTCAATATCACGTTGCTGTATGTGGGAGCTTGCTGTGCGCAAATTGTCCGCTGTGTTTCCCATATTACAACAGTGACTACCTTCCGACAGTGCTTCTTTGGCTGTAAAGCACTGAGATGTCCGGTGGTTGTTAAAGGCGCTATAGAAATGTAAGTCTTTTTCCTTATAACCGCGCTGCTTTCATAGCAACGCAAAGGTGTGAGCTACAACTGTAGTTCACTGTATTCTGGCAGAGTCAGATCCATATGCAACAACTTGTATTTATAAAAAGACTTGCATTTATATAGCACCTTTCACAACATCGTGTGTCCTAAAGCACTTTACAGCCAAGAAAGTACTTTTTGTAATGGTCACTGTTGTAATGTGGAAAATAACACTTATATAGCACCTTTAACATAGTAAAACATCCCAAAGAGCTTCACAGGATCATTATCAAACAGAATTTGACACCGAGCTGCATAAGGAGATATCAGGTCAGGTGATGAAAGACTTGGTCAATAGAGGTAGTTTTTAAAGAAAGACTTGCATTTATATAGCACCTTTCGCAACCACCAGTCGTCTCAAAGCACTTTACAGCCAATTAACTCCTTTTGGAGTGTAGTCACTGTTGTAATGTGGGAAACACGGCAGCCAATTTGCGCACAGCAAGCTCCCACACACAGCAATGTGATAATGACCAGATCATCTGTTTTTGTTATGTTGATTAAGGGATAAATATTGGCCCCCAGGACACCGGGGATAACTCCCCTGTTCTTCTTCGAAATAGTGCCCTGGAATCTTTTGCATTCACCTGAGAGAGCAGACAGGACCTCGGTTTAACAACTCATCCAAAAGACGGCACCTCCAACAGTGCAGCACTCCCTCAATACTGCACTGGGTGTGTGAGCCTAGATTTATGTGCTCAAGCCCCTGAAGTGGGACTTGAACCTTCTGACTCAGAGGTAAGTATGCTGCCCACTGAGCCACGGCTGACACTGGAATATCTTAAAGGAGGAGAGAGAGGCAGAGAGGTTTGGGGAGGGAATTTCGGAGCTCAGAGCCCAGGCAGCACATACAGGTGCGATATGTAGGAATGTGATCCTGGGAAGGTCTGACATGAGCAGCTTGTTGTAGATAATTTAAGGATAAGCAAGCAATTTGACTTTGACTGTGAGCTTAGAACCTAAATAACCGGTTTACAATGAATAAGACCAAGCAAGACTAATCAACTTCAGATGACAGGTCTCCACTAAACTGCCAGCAAAAGTAATCGATGCAGTGTTGATCAACTCTTTCAAAGAGATATTTAGGATTACATGTTTTTATTTATTGTCTAGTGTCAGCTGTGGCTCAGGGGGCAGCACATATGTCTCTAAGTCAGGAGGTTGTGGGTTCAAGTCCCACTCCAGGGACTTGAGCACAAAATTCCAGGCTAACACTCCCCGTGCAGTGCTGAGGGAGTGCTGCACTGTCGGAGGTGCCATTTTTCAGATGAAACATAAAACCGAGGCCCCGTCTTCTCTCTCAGGTGGACATAAAAAATCCCATGGCACTATTTTGAAGAAGAGCAGGGGAGTTATCCCCGATGTCCTGGCCACTTTTATCCCCCAATCAACATCACTAAAACAGATTATCTGGTTGTTATCATGTTGCTGTTTGTGGGAGCTTGCTGTGCACAAATTGGCTGCCGCGTTCCCCCCATTACACCAGTGACTACACTCCAAAAGTACTT
This sequence comes from Pristiophorus japonicus, assembly GCF_044704955.1. Classification (NCBI taxonomy): domain Eukaryota; kingdom Metazoa; phylum Chordata; class Chondrichthyes; family Pristiophoridae; genus Pristiophorus; species Pristiophorus japonicus. The sequence continues at coordinate 5,041,113 of NC_091990.1, read as the reverse complement.
CATTGGCTGTAAAGCACTTTGAGGCGTCTTGTGGTCGTGAAAGGCGCTATATAAATGCAAGTCTTTCTTTCCTTTTAGTTAGGTGTGTGATAACGTACAACAACAATCGCTCTCTTCCCACAGGAACACACCACACTCGGGTCCGTAAGGACCATTGGCAGAGTCGAGGCTTCAGGGCCCCTGGAGTTCGAACACTAAACCATGCACCCTAACAGCACAAAGCATTGGTGCTTGTCCATCCAGAACAACCCTACCCATTCAGGCACTGGTCTGCGGGGTAATCTGCAACCCCAGGCCCCAGCACCACACCCACCCCTCCCGGCTTAGCCGTGGGCCTAGCGAATTGGTTGAGCAACAGTGACCCTGGAGTACTGCAGACTTTCCTGGCTCAGGAATCTACTTCAGCTCTGCACAGCAGATTGAATCCGTTTTGAACTTCGATCCCCGGGTGCGTGTCATCTTGGCGTGACCTATGATAAAGAAGATTATAGATTATAGGAATAGATATAAACAAAAGTGTTGAAATACTGCAAGCAACAGTGTCTGTTCTTGGAAAACTATTTTGGGGTCTTATACTCAGTTTGAAAGCACGAAAAGTGATGTCGCCTTAAAATAATTGCAGCAATTTTGATGTTTTGATTTCTTTAAGTGGATACTCTGTTTAGGTGATTCCTTGATCAACAATTTTAGTCTACTATGATATAGAGATTTGAGGTTCAGTATATACAAGGTACAAATATATGCGAAAATGAAACTTGTTGGGATAATTCCTCCCTTAACCTTTTCACAGATTCAACAACTGAGAGACAGTAATGTGTCTGAGAATTAACTTCAGTCATTATTGTTCCAGAACATTAATCTTAAAACTTCATAGAGCACACTACACATTTAGAAAAAGAAGAAAGACTTGCATTTCTATAGAGGCTTTTACAAACGTCGGACGTCTCAAAGCGCTTTACAGCCAATGAAGGAGAGAGGGGAAGACACTGCATGGCTCAGAGGGTAATTACACAAGTGGATGGTACTGAGGAAGGGCTTGAAGATCCCAGATTTCATCCCTTGTCTGTGTTGAAGGAACTGATTTGAGCTGGATCTCTGGTTGGAGAACAATAGACATCAACTTTCCAGGCTACTTCTGATCATTACCTAGTGACCCCAGCTGTAAAGTGTATGAGTATATTTCTAATTCAGGTACATTCAGGGAGTCCCTGACCAAAGACCGCCCTAAGTGGAGGAAGAGCATCCGGGAGGGCGCTGAGCATCTCGAGTCTCGTCGCCGAGAGCATGCAGAAAGCAAGCGCAGGCAGCGGAAGGAGCGTGCGGCAAACCAGACTCCCCACCCATCCTTTCCTCCAACCACTGTCTGTCCCACCTGTGACAGAGACTGTAATTCCCGTATTGGACTGTATGGCAAGTCTTTCCTGATTTCGAGGGACTGCCTATGATGATGATGAGTTCAGGAACTCTAAAATCAATTAAATAAAAGACTGCGTTGACAAGATAGAAGGTTGTGTGGTCACACAGCACACTGGTGTACCCAAACACTATGGCATGGAGTTTGTACCCATGTCTCCTCAAAGCAAAATTAAGATGGAAAAAGCCATACAAAGCCAATGGGATTCTGGAGTTTATATATAGGGGTGACAAAAATATCAAAGGGAGATAAAAATATCAAATGACAGGTGTCCCTGAGCTATGCTTATGCAGTTGATTCAAGGCGAGAATTAAAAAGCTTGGGTGATGTAAGCTACACAGCCTCTTTGCACAAAATGGTCCATGACCGAGATATCTAATTAGAGTTTAAAACTACATTTAAATAAGAGAAGTAAATTGGTCAGAAAAATCACGTTCTGAATGACAAGTTAATCTGTATGTTGGTGTTTTCTTAAACATGAACTGCTTGGTCATTTGTAAAGAAAAAAACCCAGCTGTATTTTAACAGAGGTGCCTTGAGATGTTTTACTGCATTAAAGGCACTATATAAATGCAAATAGTTGTTCCTCAGGATTCCCAGCATGTTCAAAGCTGGGTTCACTGACTGCTCCACCAATTCCTGGGTGGTCAATTGGGAACAAATTATACAATTGAAAAAGAAAGGCTTGCACCATGACCACCAGCCAATGAAGTACTTTTGAAGTGCAGTCACTGTTGTAATGTGGGAAACGCGGCAGCCAATTTGCGCACAGCAAGCTCCCACACACAGCAATGCGAGAATGACCAGATAATCTGTTTATGTTATGTTGATTGAAGGATAAATATTGGCCCCAGGGATAACTCCCCCTGCTCTTCTTCAAAAGAGCACATGGGATCTTTTACATCCACCTGAGAGAGCAGACAGGGCCTCGGTTTAACATCTCATTTGAAAGACAGCACCTCTGACAGTGGAGAGCTCCCTCAGTACTGCACTGGGAGCGTCAGCCTAGAATATGTGATCACATGGGACTTGAACCCATAACTTTTGGACTTACAGAGGTGAGGGTGCTGCCCACTGAGCCACAGCCAATACTTAATCAATGACTTAATGAACGATCAGTTAGAGCGTAACTGCGTGCGAATGACCATGCCATTCATAAAATTAGAACTTTTAAATTATTGGATGCTGTACAAAATGTCAAAAGAAATCCCCACTGCAAAGGATGATGGGACAGTGCAAAGCTTTCAAAAGTGAGACCTTTGTCTGTTATATTAGGGGTTGGGGTGAGATGGTTTTCTTTGAGTCATTGTAAGATTTGATACAATTCATCAGATATTATCAGTAAGATATCAGAAATAGAAGATTCAGCCCATTAAAGCAACATGTCATCAGACTTGTAAACACTCGAGTGAATTGCTGGCAAATCGTTAAACCTTTGAGGACTGAAGGGACATTTGTACCTTAAACTGAAAGGTAGATAAAAAATGTTTTACCCTTGTTTATTTTAAGAATTCAATTGTTATTGAAGTTGTGTATGTATGTGTGTGTGTGTGTGTGTGTGTGTGGTTGGGTTAGGAGGGGGCGTTGGCAGTGGGGCATATTGTGAAGCTCTTATTCAAAGGACCAACAAATAAAGCAAATTAAAATGGATGTAAAATAAATGCCTCTGGCTGCAAACTAGCCATTTGTAATGGTCCCCCTGTGAGCTTCCCCAATGGCTCAGTGCTGCCCCATGTCTTAACTCGCACGAAGTTCCGCTCACTCATCACCCCCTGTGTTCACTGACCTACATTGGCTCCCGGTTAAGCAATGCCTCGATTTCAAAATTCTCATCCTTGTTTTCAAATCCCTCTATGGCCTCGCCCCTCCCTATCTCTGTAATCTCCTCCAGCCCCACAACCCCCCCGAGATATCTGCGCTCCTCTAATTCTGCCCTCCTGAGCATCCCTGATTATAATCGCTCCACCATCGGTGGCCGTGCCTTCTGTTGCCTGGGCCCCAAGCTCTGGAACTCCCTCACTAAACCACCCCGCCTCTCTTTCCTCCTTTAAGACGCTCCCAAAAACCTACTTCTTTGACCAAGCTTTTGGTCATCTGCTGTAATTTCTTCTTAAATGGCTCGGTGTCAATTTTTTTTCCGTCTTACAATACTCCTGTGAAGTGGCTTGGGACATTTTACTAGAAAGAAAGAACTTGCATTTATATAGCGCCTTTCATGACTACCGGAGTCTCAAGGTGCTTTACAGACTATGATGTACGTTTGGGATGTAGTCACTGTTTGTACTATGTTAAAGGCGCTATATAAATACAAGTTGTTGTTGCAGGAAATAACTACATGGTATGGTACTGAGACATATATTTCAGGGCTTCATTTGACTCCCAGTCAAGGCTGAATTATCCAACCTCAGCTCGTTGGCCTGAGTGCTCTTGGTCCAGGGGCGGGCCAATTAGCCAGGGTCCCGGTGCGGGACCCAATAACCCCTGCTGGAACGTGCGGAGGTCTGGCAGGGCAGAATCTAGGAGCCCGTGATGCCCTCCGCAATCATACAATCCGTCGACTAATTGTTTAGCCTCACGTAGCATAGGATGAGCTGCTAACAGATTGGTTTTAGAGGAATCAGCTCATTTAGAAAAGGAGAAAAGGAGGGGAGTGGAAATTGGAAAAATAAAACAAGATGGCTCTGTGGCACATCACCCCTCATCTTGGTCATATTATATGATGTGTGGAAGGTGAGCAAATTCCTGTCGCAATCTAGCATTCACCATTCAATGCCTTCCTTTAGGTGACGTGCTTTAGTCCAGTCCCACAGGCGTGATCGGCCCCTCAGTAATTCTGTTGTTCAGCAATGCCAACCATACTGCAACTGCTCCTCAGCAGTTGTCCATCAACGCACTTTAGTGACCTCAACAGGAGTATTTCAAATAGAATGCTAAAGGGAGTTAAAGTCATTGGTGGAAGGACTAGAGGGGATTTGAGGAGAACTTCTTTCACTCAGAGGGTGGTGGGGGTCTGGAACTCACTGCCTGAAAGGGTGGTAGAGGCAGAAACCCTCACCACATTTAAAAAGTACCTGGATGTGCACCTGAAGTGCCGTAACCTGCAGGGCTACGGACCGAGAGCTGGAAAATGGGATTAGGCTGGGTAGCTCTTGGTCGGTTGCCGTGGACATGATGGGCCGAATGGCCTCCTTCTGTGCCGTAAATTCCTATGATTCACAGATGACACATTTGTGTAGAAAAGCAAGGTAATCAAAGGAAATTCACATTATTCAGGGATCTACATGTATTTAGCAACAGCAAATGGTTGAGAAATGTAAGGTTAATGCATATATTGGTGTTATATTGCAAATATAGCACCAGTAAAAGCAAGGGCAGACATCGATGATGAGGTCCAACACCAGTGCGCCAGCGCAAACGTCTGTCACCTGAGGAAGAGAGTGTTTGAAGACCAGGATCTCAAATCTGGCACCAAGCTTATGGTCTACAGGGCAGTAGTGATACCCGTCCTCCTATGTGGCTCAAAGTCGTGGACTATATACAGCAGACATCTCAAAATGCTGGAGAAGTACCACCAACGCTGCCTCCACAAGATCCTGCAAATCCACTGGCAGGACAGATGCACTAACGTTAGTGTTCTTGCTCAGGTCAACATCCCCAGCATCAAAGTACTGACCACGCTCGACCAACTCTGTTGGGCAGGCCACATCGTCGACATGCCCGACACGAGACTCTCAAAGCAAGCGCTCTACTCAGAACTCCGACACAGCAAGCGAGCCCCAGGAGGGCAGAGGAAACGTTTCAAGGACACCCTCAAAGTCTCCTTGACTAAATGTAACATCCCCACTGACACCTGGGAGTCCCTGGCCAAAGACCGCCCTAAGTGGAGGAAGAGCATCCGGGAGGGCGCTGAGCACCTAGAGTCTCGTCGCCGAGAGCATGCAGAAACCAAGCGCAGGCAGCGGAAGGAGCGTGCGGCAAACCAGTCCCACCCACCCTTTCCTCCAACCACTGTCTGCCCTATCCTGTGACGAGAGACTGTAGGTCCTTCAGCCACCTGAGAACTCACTTTTAGAGTGGAAGCAAGTCATTCTCGATTCCGAGGGACTGCCTATGATGATGATGATTGCAAATACAAATATATTTTTAAAGCATAAAATAAAATTGGCCAGATATATAAAGTGTTGGCCATTGCCAAGGAAAAGAGAGTGTTTCATCCTTGCAATCCAAGATTAAAAGGTCAAAATTTAAATTAAAATCTAATTCAGCAATGTAGAGACCCCCAACACTGCCTTGTTAACAAGTATATATTTAATTAAACCACCTCAGAACTCATGTTAAGAGTGGAAGCAAGTCTTCCTCGATGCCAAGGGACTGCCTATGATGATGATGAATTAAGTCACAGTGGCAAATATAGTTTGTGTAACAATCTCTCATACTCATCCAATGTGACAGTAAATAGTCTTTCAGATTACACACACACACAGTCAGTTATTGAAAAGATGTACAACATATATTAAAAATACAAAGTGAACAAACATGCTGCATTTGTACTGAAGTAAACACAGGCAGGTTCTGGGGTTTGGATCACGAGCTTGATCTTTGGAAGTCCCTTCACAGTACTATTCATGGAACATGTTCTTTAAATGGCTTTCATAGGGTCCTTGTTTACACGTTGTCTAATGTTGCACCTGTCAAATTGCGAAACTTGCAGATTGCTCAACTCGATAAACCACATGCTCAAACCGTATTGGCCATGGAGCCTTCTGCCTAGGGACTAAACATTTTCATTTTCTCCCTCGCTCCCCTGAAGCTCGTTACTGGTGGTGGGGTACGGTTGTATGGTGCCGAGCTGCCCACCAATACCTTGCCCAAGTGACATTCTTCAGATGTGTGCCAAAGGCAGTGAATGTTGGTAAGCTGCCTGACCCTTTGGTGGCGAGGGGCAAAGGGGATTGAGCAGGACAGCTGAGCCAGATTCTATTCTCATCCAATGTTTCTGCACATACACTTCTTGGCAGGGGTCAACGATAACCGTCCAAGGCAGGAATCTCGGCTGGTTTTTTTTTGACCATCATAGTTGGAGGCAAAGAGCTAAGTTTTAGTTCTGTTACACTGCTGCCGAGAATGAGATGAATTAACTAAACTCACCATGGGGCAGTCCATATCCTCATGGTTCAGTAACATAGGCAGTGGTGCATTAACCCAATTAAGAAAGAAAATAATTAGATTTATATAGCGCCTTTCACAACCAACAACCACCAGACGTCTCAATGCATTTTACAGTCAATGAAGTACTTTTGGCAGTCACTGTTGCAATGTGGGAAATGCGGCAGCCAATTTGTGCACAGCAAGCTCCCACACGCAGCAATGTGATTATGACCCAGATAATCTGTTTTTTTGTTATGTTGATTGAGAGATAAATATTGGCCCCAGGACACAGGGGATAACTCCGCTGCTCTTCTTCGTCCACCTGAAAGAGCAGATGGTGGTTTAATATCTCATCCGAAAGACGGCACCTCCGACAGTGCAGCACTCCCTCAGTACTGCCTCTCCGACAGTGCAGCACTCCCTCAGTACTGCCCCTCCGACAGTACAACACTCCCTCAGTACTGCACTGGAGTGTCAGCCTAGATTTTTGTGCTCAAGTCCCTGGAGTGGGACTTGAACCCACAACCTTCTGACTCAGAGGCGAGGGTGCTGCCCACTGAGCCACAGCTCCATTGATCTTGCAAAAATAATACTTTTTAAAAACAAAATTTCCCTAGTAGCTGTTTGGAGTAATTTTTATTTTTACATAAAAAGTAAAAATAAGCTTTCCACAGCTGTACATTGCAACTTCCACAGTACACTTCAAACGTACTTGGGATGTCCCGAGGACGTGATAGGCGTTATATCAATGTAAGTCTTTCCTTCTTTCTAACTGGTGACCAACAAGAATGGTACAATTTTTTTTTTTAAAGATTTGCATTTCTATAGCGCCTTTCACGACCTCAGGTCGCCCCAGAGCGCATCACAGTAAATGAAGTAAGTTTTTTTTTTTAAAAGTGTCGTGCAAGAAAAATTTCATAAGTGATTGCTAAGTTCTGTAATACCCACAAATATCTTGAAAACAGCAATTATGGATTTTCTCCCCGCCCAAAAAAACTGTACTTTTTGAACATCAAGCCCACATTTTTGCATATTTAAGAGAAAATTTATGCAGCTCGAGATGGAGAAAGCTTTGTTGAAAACAATTTTGTAAAGGGAATGTCTGACCACTTCTCGGTCTGTTAGGGAAAAATACACAATATATCATTTTCCCTCTTGCCTTCAGGCAACCAAAAAAAAAACACAAAACAATTGTCAGAAATATAAATTCTTGGCATATTTCCGGGATCCAAAACATCTCTGCCCACACAAGTTCAAATCTGTACTTGTTGAATTTGCATGTTTCTGTGAAAGCATTTGTTCGTTCTGTTCCAAGTAAGGGTGGGGTAGACATTAGTGCTCGCCAGCCCATAACCGTCCCCTCACTCACTCTAATGGAGGACACTTGTGTGTTGATGAATGCAGAAGCAGGATTTCTGCTCCGTGGTGTTTTATGTTTTCTTTATAAGTCTTTGTAAACTCTTAATTTTGAAAATTTAGTAGAAAATGTAAGCTATGACAAACAGCAATAGTTACCTTTCACGTGCTAATCTTTCTCTAACGCATTTCACACTGCATTTGTTAATATACTGCTGGGACATTCAGAAAAGGACAAGGTCAGAAATCAACATAGAATTCCACACTACCCAAAACTACAGTAAGACCCGGCATTTTAACAATTTCTCAATCGCTGCACACAGCAATGCAAAGCAGACAAGAGAATTTCACAAGGGTAATTACAGAGCTGTTCCCATTATATGCTTCCACTGTATGATGACCAATCTTCTGAGCAGACATTTGTTGGTTAGGAACAAAACCTAGAAGTAATTATTAATACTACACTTTTCTTTGACAGACAGGTATCATCCAGCCCCCCCTGCCCGTACTGCACTTTTTTGACCGACAACTTTCTGAATCAGAGGCGAGGGAGCTGCTCAGTGAGCCACATGGTTATAATCCAGGTAACTAAAAGCTGCTGAAAATAATTCCAATTTTACACAGCATTCATATTCACTTGTTATTTTTTTATTCTTTCTTTAATCCCGCTGTCTCCCCACAAGCTGCCCCGCTCCCTGGCTCAGAGCTGCCCCGCTCCCTGGCTCAGAGCTGATCTGATGCCAAGGCCTGGCCAATGCAGCTCTAACCAGTTTCTAACAGGCCTGAGAACGACACCTTGGGTGAATCAGATTCCTATTTCTACTTGCACCTGATGGGAACCCCCCCATGGCGAACCTTCGGGTGAAAGTGTATACAGTGGAATTTGTAAAAAGATAAAATAATTCCAGACGCAGCTATAAACACAATACAATGTATATAATAAGGCATTAAGGGCATAACAAAGAAAATCAAATTTGATCAGATACATCACATGTACTCCTGTATCTCAATAAACACTGTCCAGCCCGATACGCATTTCAACAACGTGTTTAGACAGCACCTTGAACGTATGACATTATAAAACAAAATTCCATTTAGCAATATTACTAAAATCCCTTATGGCAGGAGCAGAATAATTCCACCGGCAACATATAACTTAATCGGTCAATACTTTTGGGTCCTCCCATCCAAGACTAATCAAACAGCACGGGTCACAGCTCAAACACGGGGCCTTCTACTGTCTCTTTATTGTTGAGAAGCCGAATCTGAACCCGTTTCTGAAGCTCCTCCTGAAAACAAAACACAAAGCCATCTTTGCCCAAGTCACTGCTCAAAGTTCTGAACAGGATGCTGGCCCTTTAAAGTAGGTCTGCCTATGGGTCTTTTCTTCAGTGGGCCAAAGCAAGACTCTCCAGATTATAGTATACCAGCCATTAACCAATATGAGGCCACATTTTAATTGCCTTGCCTCTGTTTTGGTTCCCCTCTGACTCCCAACGTTTGCCTACCAAACAAACAGTAAACAAACCAGCACCCCAACATGCTGGCTATTGACACACCTACAGGAGCTCAAGACTCACCCACTGCTGACTTGCTCTGCGATCAGCACTGTAACCCCGTGGCCTTTGCTGGCTCGGCCTGAAATTCGGAACTCGCCATGCAAAAAACTGGGGAATCCCGCACCTTACATTGGTGGTGCCACACACCAGAATATCAGTGTGCCATACCATCACGGTCCCTTTGGGCACCTGTGTGTGTGCATTGGCTGGGAGCGGTGCGGAGAGACGATTCCACCCGGAGAGAGAGAGAGGTTAAATACTGTTAATAAAAGTGACTTCAGTACTTTGGGTACAATTGAAAACTACATGTAAACTACAATACTTATGGCTCCTTACATTTCTAAAATGTTTTCCATCATTGGAAACACACAGGAAGCAATCAGCATTTATAATACAAAATTTGCATTTTCAAAAAGTACAAAATGCAGTATTAATAAAGCTAGTGGTGATCAGATACATTTGAAGCTTAAATCGCGCCACACAGAGACAAAGAATTTATTGATAGCATTGTGTATTTTCTTTAGAAATGTTTTGAGACAATGGATCTAACAAAAAAAACTGTCATGAAAGTGGAACACGTGCATTCCAGGATCATGTTTTCCCACTGCGAGACCTTTAATCATCTTCTTGAAGCATCGCCTCAATTTCCTTCTCCCAGACATCACTGACATTTGCTTTCACGTCAACAATTTCAAATTCCTGAAGTTCTCTTTGTAGCTCCTTTTCCCACTCGGGAATGTCATCTGCTGGGACAGGAAAAGTGATTAATCTGTGAACATTTAATCACTAGTGCGACCATAACCAGGATTAGTACCTCTGGGCTAGGGAGCAATCCACAAAAAAATCAGTCAGGTTTCCAACTTTCGATCATTATCTAGTAATTCCTCACTAAAAAAAATCCATGTGTGCATCCCAGATGTGGACAGCATCAAGCTAAAGTTGTGATTGCACAGGTCACTGGGACTTACTGCCTTGGCTATAAATATAATTTTATTTTTTTTGGTCTTTACTTCATATTTCCATTTCTCTAGCCTGTCCAAGTGATCCATCCTGTCCAAAATGGTTCACAGTGTGTTAAGGTGGGAACGTTTCTGTATCTTACGTTCTGGGGCGTCAAAATAATGGAATTAAAATGGAGTGGACTTCTCGTTAAAATGGAGATTGGATAAGAACATAAGAAATAGGAGCAGGAGCTGGTCATTTGGCCCCTCGAGCCTGCTCCGTCATTCAATAAGATCATGGCTGATCTGATCATAGACTCAGCTCCACTTCCCCGCCCGCTCCCCATAACCCTTTACTCATTATCGCTCAAAAATCTGTATCTCCATCTTAAATATATTCAATGACCCAGCCTCCACAGCTCTCTGGGGCAGAGAATTCCACAGATTTACAACCCTCTGAGAGAAGAAATTTCTCCTCATCTCAGTTTTAAATGGGCGGCCCCTTATTCTAAGACTATGGCCCTTAGTTTTAGTTTCCCCTATGAGTGGAAATATCCTCTCTGCATCCACCTTGTCGAGCCCCCTCATTATCTTATAAGTTTCATTAAGATCACCTCTCATTCTTCTGAATTCCAATGAGTATAGGCCCAACCTACTCAATCTTTCCTCATAAGTCATCTCCGGAATCAACCGAATGAACCTTCTCTGAACCGCCTCCAATGCAAGTATATCCTTCCTTAAATACGAAGACCAGAACTGTATGCAGGATTCAGGTTGTTTATGGGAAAACAGGTCAGAGCAATTAAGGAGGGGCTCGTACTCGGAGAAATGCAAGATACATATTGCTTAGAGCCTTGAAAATGTGTCAAAATGCCCATTAGTGTATTTGATCCCAGTTGATAAGAGTCGGTCTTTGAAGAGACACTTATTTTCCAAGTATTTGTACCATTAGTGTCTTGCTATTCCTGTGCAATAGCATGCATAAATGATTACTGATAATTATTTTTAATCTGAATGTAATGGTCCAACAGTGTAGAATTTAGCAGTGTGTGTGGAGTAGATTGGAAAATGAGTATTCCACATGGCCACGGGTGCAATACACCAGTGTCACGAGGTAAATGTTAGCCCTGTGCCAAGCTCTCCCACTCGATTAAGGGTACAGGTTTTGATTAACAGGAGACTCCCTTTAATATTTTATTCAAGCTGAACAGACAGGAGGTGAAGCCTCATTTTTCAAGTTAAAACATGCTGATGTTATACTATGATACTCTACAATGTCGCTTTATTTCGGAGGCAAGGAGCTACCTTATTAGAACAGTCAATGTAGAAGCATAGAAATTTACAGTCCGGAAGGAGGCCATTTCGGCCCAGCATGTCCGCGCTGGCTGACAAAGAGCTGTGCAGCCTAATCCCATGTCTTCAGGAAGGGAGGAGAGGAGCAAACATGATTAAACAAAAGACTAGATAAATGAACTTTGTACTTAACTTTGTGAAATGTAAAGTAGCAAGTTTAATCAAGTAGCATATATCATCATAGACAGTCCCTCGAAACAAGGATGACTTGCTTCCTCGGCAAAAAAGGATGTGTTCACAGTTGTTTCAATGAGGGACCTAATATTCTGGATCCCGAACTACATGTTGAAGGGTGGAAGATGCCTGTGCGTGGATTTTTTTAATGTGGGGTGACCGTTGCACACCAGCCACCACACGGGCTTGACAGAGCTGGGTCTTGGTCCAGTGGCAAGGATTAACCAGGACGACTGGAGACCTGCTCTGCTGCATGGACCTAGTGCGCACACATATCGCAGTGTGGGCTGGGCCCGTGCTGCCCCTGGGCTCTCGCCTCTCCTGGGCCCCGAACTCACGCCTCTCCTGGGCCCAGGGCCCAGTAGCATATAATGTTACAGATGACAAACATGATTTCAGAATGAATGGTACATTTACTAAAAGAGGGTATTGAGCAGAGAAAAGATTGAGGTATGATAGTTGAAGTACTGAAATTGGAATGTGATTTGTAAGTGAGCACCGTGTGTGAATAATTAACCAGCAGTGCTCAGGTTATGTTGACAGTCTGACTGTAACAGATAGCTGTGCAAACAGACCAAGACTGCATTTAAAAAAAGAAGTGATTTAGCAAAAAGTATTAAGGAATGTTGTTACAAGAATCCTCATAAGAAGTGTTGAGATTAAAACGATTGTGGGAGCGCCTTCCATTGCTTGCTTCAATTTGTGACTATTCCAATGCACTTCTGGCCAGCCTTTCACGTTCTACCCTCTGTAAACTTGAGGTCATCCAAAACCCGGCTGCCCGTGTACTAACTCGCACTAAGTCCCGTTCATCCATCACCCCTTGTGCTCGCTGACCTGCATTGGCTCCTGGTTAAGCAACGCCTCGACTATAAAATTTTCATCCTGTTTTCAATTCCCTCCATGGCCTCGCTCCTCCCTATCTCCCTATCTCCCTATCTCTGTAATCTCCTTCATCCCACAACCACCCCCTCGCCTCCTGCCTCCCCCACCCCCTCCCTCTCCCTCTCCCTCTCTGGAACTCCCTCCCTAAACCTATTCCACCTCACTACCTCTCTTTCCTCCTTAAGACCCTCCTTAAAACCTACTTCTTTGACCAAGCTTTTGGTCATCTGCCCCAATATCTCTGTGGCTCGGTGTCAAATTCTGTTTGATAATTGCTGCTGTGAAACGCCTTGGGATGTTTTGCTATGTTAAAGGCGCTATATAAATATAAGTAGTTGTTGTTGTGACCTCTGTTCTTATAAATTGCCTATTTTAAAATGTAATGAACCTCTATAACCATACTGAAGGCAACTGATCAGAATTCTCGCCCAATTAAGTGTATCAGAGGACTAAGTTAGCTGTAATTACGAAATGAAGAATTACGTACTGTGTTTTTCATCATGGGAGAACACAACCAGTAGCAGTATTGTATCTGGGATACAAAAACAAGATAACTCACTCACTCGTCCAGCAGTGAGAAATAATTATGGCTGTCTCACAGCATTAGTTCAACAAAACAATTGCTTCAAGTACAGGTAGAACCTCCCTTATCTGGAACCCTTGGGACCTGGCCTGTTCTGGATAAGGGATTTTTCCAGACGAATGGTGGTCACGTTAAATTAGATGGTACAGGTACTGAGCAAGGGGATATCGGGGCTGGCTGGCTTGGGGCTGGGAGTGCAGCAGAGAGATCATTGGGCGGTGGATCGTGGGCTCAGGCCAGCGATTGCGGGAGTCGGCAGTGAGGAAGGGCTTCAATTTGTTCATGTCGGAGTTCTACGCATGCGCCACCCGGTGGCTGGGAATGGTTCTGGACGAGGGGTGGTTCCAGATAAGGGAGTTCTGGATAAGGGAGGGTCAACCAGTACTAGTATTTAAACTATCATGTAATCTTCTAATGCCGGCACTTGAGAAAGAGTTATACTTAAAAAAAAAAAAAAATTAGATAATCGTATTTTGTCTGCTAGACTGTGAAAATAACTGCTTACTGCAAGAAACTCAACCCTCAAAATTGAACTAAAGGGCTTCAAAAATCAGACACAAATGATGAGTCATATATTAGCATGGATAGAGGATTGGCTAACTAACAGAAAACAGAGAGTCGGGATAAATGGGTCATTTTCCCGTTGGCAAACAGTAACTGGTGGGGTGCCGCAGGGATCGGTGCTGGGGCCTCAACTATTTACAATCTATATTAATGACTTGGATGAAGGGACCGAGTGTAATGTAGCCAAGTTTGCTGATGATACAAAGATGGATGGGAAAGCAAGTTGAGAGGAGGTCACAAAAAATCTGCAAAGGGATATAGACAGGCTAAGTGAGTGGACAAAGATTTGGCAGATAGAGTATAATGTGGGAAAATGTGAAGTTATCCACTTTGGCAGAAAAAATAGAAAAGCAAATTATAATTTAAATGGAGAAAAATTGCAAAGTGCTTCAGTACAGGGGTCCTTGTGCATGAAACACAAAAAGTACAGCAAGTAATCAGGAAGGCCAATGGAATGTTGGCCTTTATTGCAAGGGGGATGGAGTATAAAAGCAGAGAAGTCCTGCTACAACTGGAGAGAGTATTGGTGAGGCCACACCTGGAGTACTGCGTACAGTTTTGGTCTCCGTATTTAAGGAAGGATATACTTGCATTGGAGGCTGTTCAGAGAAGGTTCACTGGGTTGATTCCGGAGCTGAGGGGTTTGACTTATGAAGATAAGTTGAGTAGGTTGGGACTATCGGAGTTCAGAAGAATGAGAGGTGATCTTATCAAAACATATAAGATAATGAGAGGCTGGAGAAATTGGATGCAGAGAGGATATTTCCACTCATAGGGGAAACTAAAACTAGGGGGCATAATCTCAGAATAAGGGGCCACCCATTTAAAACTGAGATGAGGAGGAATTTCTTCTCTCAGAGGGTTGTAAATCTATGGAATTCTCTTCCCCAGAGAGCTGTGGAGGCTGGGTCATTGAATATATTTAAGGCGGAGTTAGACAGATATTTGAGCGATAAGGGAGTAAAGGGTTACGGGGAGCGGGCAGGGAAGTGGAACTGAGTCCATGATCAGATCAGCCATGATCTTATTAAATGGCGGAGCAGGCTCGAGGGGTTAAATGGCCGACTCCTGCTCCTATTTCTTGTGTTCTTGTACCCCACTGAATCGTTTGGGACAACTTGTGCTGGCTTGTAACTTACTCTCATGAGTTCTGGTACTCAATTGGAGAATAATGCGGAGTTTGTTTACTCTACGATTTACTTTTGAATGTTAAAGGTGTCAAGAGTTATGGGGAGCGGGCAGGGAAGTGGAGTTGAGGGCAAGATCAGATCAGCCATGATCTTATTGAATGGCAGAGCAGGCTCGAGGGCCCGAATGGCCGACTCCTGCTCCTAATTCATATGTTCTACCGGTACGTCTTTGAACAAGCTTTTGGCACAGTGTGTGCGATAATTGATTGTTTCAATCACAGCTAGAAATAATGTTGTTTACTTTGTGCCAAACAGAGAGTATGCACCATTTTTGCTTTTGTCCAAGGACTGAAAGGTTTAAATTAAATAAGATGCAGCTTGCTATTTTTCTGTTGCACCTACCATCTTCAACAGGCGCGGGCTGAGCACCACTCATGCCCAATTGTTCCATGCCCTTCAAGAAGTCTTCCTGGTTGAGGAATGATGTGTTGTACGCATCGCTCACAAACTCATTAGCAATCGGACTTGTTGACATCACATCTAAAGGATGAACCTTTAAAAGAAAAAAATGTTTTTGCAATAAATAGTTGAAACGTATATTAAAAAATACAAGACAGGTAGAGAGTCCGCAATCCGGAAACTTCGGGACCGAGGCTGTTCCGGATTTCAGGTATTTCGGAACGTTTTTCTGACGTCCCAAATCCAGAAATGCCTGGACTGAAGTAAGTGTGCTGCGGTGGCAGAGGGTGGGGAGGGTCCGGGGGTGGGGGTCCGGAGGGTCCGGGGGGGGGGGGCGGAGGGTCCGGAGGGTCCGGGGGGGGGCGGAGGGTCCGGGGCGGTGGGGGCGGAGGGTCCGGGGGGGGGAGGGCCCCAGCGGCTGGGAAAATCCTGTTTTAAAACCTGCAAAAAAGGCAAGTTAAAGTTTTTATTGTTTAATTCTTTTTCATCAATTTAGTAGGT
The DNA here is from genome assembly GCF_044704955.1 of Pristiophorus japonicus. Lineage (NCBI taxonomy): Eukaryota > Metazoa > Chordata > Chondrichthyes > Pristiophoridae > Pristiophorus > Pristiophorus japonicus. The sequence goes on along the minus strand of NC_091990.1, from coordinate 5,025,046 downwards.
AAGGAGCTCGTGAATTTTAATTTTTCGTTTTTGGAATTAAAAAAAAATGTTTTCTCCCAACTCACAACAGTAATCGGTGTAAAAAAATGTCCGGATATCAGAACATTTTCCGGATTCCGGACGACCCCACCACGGATCAGCGCAATGTCCGGGTTTGGGAACATTCTGAATTTTGGAACTCCGGATTTCGGATGCTCAACCTGTACTGGCCATCTACCTTGTTATAAGCCAAGACTCTGAATGAGATCCGATATGATTGTCTCCCTTTCATGTCTAACCGGGGGTGGGGGGGGGCTGCGGTGGAGGTGGTTGACAGGCTTTAGGACCTGGAAGCAATTACACGGGAGCCTGACCCTAAACTCGCCTAACATCTACACACAGAATCTTCGAGCCTGGGCCCACTGAATAGCAATTAGAAGCAGGGGCCTGGTGCATTTTCCCCTCCTGGTGCATTGCCGGAATCTTGGCATGCCCAACACCACTGCGGTTCTGATCAACTAACCCAGCAAAGACAGAGATCAAAAGAGGGATCTTCCTCAGCTGTATAGATCAGTACTACACCCGGTGAACAACAACATTAAGTACAGTGATGACAGTACTCGTGACCAATGTTCCCTTTAACTGTTTGACAGTGTATGGTTATTCCCAATGAAAAGCCAGTGAACTGGCTGCGTGGGAGGTCCAGAGTGTTTGCCCGAGTCCCGCTCACCCATCACCCCTGTGCTCACTGCCCATGTCCTAACTCGCACCAAGTCCCTTTCACCCATCACCCCTGTGCTCGCTGCCCCGTGTCCTAACTCGCACCAAGTCCTGCTCACCCATCACCCCTGTGCTCGCTGCCCCGTGTCCTAACTCGCACCAAGTCCCGCTCACCCATCACCCCTGTGCTCACTGCCCATGTCCTAACTCGCACCAAGTCCCTTTCACCCATCACCCCTGTGCTCGCTGCCCCGTGTCCTAACTCGCACCAAGTCCCGCTCACCCATCACCCTGAGCTTGCTGGCCTACATTGGCTCCCGGTTAAGCAACGCCTCGATTATTAAATTCTTATCCTTGTTTTCAATTCCTTCCACCGCCTCGCCCCTCCCTAAAATGTATTTACTCAGTAACCAGGAATTTGTTATATTTTGTAATTCAGTGAATAATGCATCCATTCAACTTGTACATCTTGAGTGTTTATTTTCTATAAGTATTTGAGACAAACACAATAAAACATACCTCTACAGATTCATTTTGTTTTTTCATTGGGACTGAGGGCGTCTTTGACAGTGTTGAATCTTAAATAAAGAAAACAGACATTTTTTAAACTATACCAACTCGCACAGTGGAAAGTATTTTAAATGTTGAAATTTTCTTCCTGCTCAAATTCTATACAGTTTCGAAGATTGAGAGGTGATCTCATTGAAACATATAAGATTCTGAGGGGGATTGACAGGGTAGATGCGGAGAGGTTGTTTCCCCCGGGCTGGAGAGTCTAGAACCAGGGGTCTCGAAATAAGGGGTCGGCCATTTAGGACTGAGATGAGAAGAAACTTCTTCACTCAAAGGGTGGTGAATCTTTGGAATTCTCTGCCCCAGAGGGTTGTGGAGGCTCAGTCTTTGAGTATAAGACAGAGAGACGATAGATTTTTGGATATTAAGGGAATTGAAGGATATGGGGATCGGGGGGAAAATGGAGTTGAGGTCGAAGATCAGCCATGATCTTATTGAATGGCGGAGCAGGCTCGAGGGGCCGAATGGCCGACTCCTGCTCCTAATGTTTATGTTCTTATGCTCAATGTCAAAGTGCTATTGGTCTGTGCGCGGAGAGGGCTCATAGGAAATGCACTCGTAATATTAAAACCCACAGAGCAAAAAAGGTCAGCCTGTTTATTATTCTGATTTAAGAGCGGAAATAAAAGGAAAGTGATCACCTGTAGCTGTGGTGCTGTTTTCCAGGCACTCCAACTCCCCTCTGGAGCCTTCAGCCTGACGAGCAGCTAGTGACGAGAGTTGTGCAGATTGTTTGATGAGAGACACTCGGTAGAAATAGTTTCTCCAGAATTGCTCTTCTTTTACACTGCAAAGAAATAGAAGCTCAAAATGTAATTCTAGGCCTAGAAGTGGATATTAATTTTGTGGAATTTCATAAGCTTCACGCGCACATCACAAAGCATCATGCAGCTCCATAACTTCAGTACATGTGTGACAACAGATGTACAATATTCTGATTTTCTTTATGGTAACCAGGAACGGAAGAGGTTTATTGTGAGCCAAAGGCTCGCTCCATCATAAATGGTAACACTGGCTGATTTTGTTCCTACCCTTCCTAGCCCAGAAATGTGGTCAGTTATAGTGGAGACCACTTGTTCCAGCAGCCTAACAAAGGTCAACTAACTCATCACACAGAAACATAGAAAGCTACAGCACCGAAGGACGCCATTTCAGCCCATTGTGTCCGCGCCGGCCGACAAAGAGCCGCACGGCCCTCGGTCAGCAGCCCTGAAGGTTACATATAAACCTATGAACAATGAACAATGGCGGAAAGGCAAAGAGCACCCAGCCCAACCAGTCCGCCCCACACAACCGTGACACCCCTTGCACTGAAACATTCTACATTCCACCCCAACCGGAGCCATGTGATCTCCTTGGAGAGGCAAAAAACAGATAAAAACCCAGGCCAAGTTGGGGGGGGGAAAAAATCTGGGAAAATTCCTCTCCGACCCATCCAGGCGATCGAAACTAGACCAGGAGATCACCCTGGCATTATTCGATTCCCTGCAGTACTTATCATTATATCTGCGCTGGCCAACAAGAGGTCATCCAGTCTAATCCCAATTACCAAAGGTCTGCAACCCTGCAGTCATGGCCCTTTAAGTGCCCATTCAACCATCTCTTAAAAGTAGTTACCACAATGAACATAAAACCTTCCTGGTCTATATGGGCAGTGCACTTACTAACAAACCCATCAGAGCATGTTTGAACGATCCTGTCTTATGATGGAGAAGGCAGTGGAAATTGGGAATTATGAAAAAAGACTTGCATTTATATAGCGCCTTTCACGACCCCAGGACGTTCCAAAGCACTTTACAGCCAATGAAGTACTTTTTGAAGTACTTGACTGTTGTAATGTTGGAAACACAGCAGCCCATTTTGTGCACAGCAAGCTCCCACAAACAGCAATGTGTTAATGACTAGATAATCTGTTTAAGTGATGTTGATTGAGGGATAAATATTGACCAGGACACTGGGAAGAACTCTCCTGCTCTTCTTTGAAATAGTGCCATGGGATCTTTTACGTCCACCTGAGAGAGCAGGCAAAGCCTCAGTTTAATGTCTTATCTGAAAGAGAGCACCTCCGACAGTGCAGCGCTCCCTCAGTACTACACTGGAGTGTCAGCGTGGATTTTTGTGCTCAAGCATCTGGAGTTGGATTTGAACCCACAAGATTCTGACTCAGAGGCAAGGGTACTACCCACTGAAGTCAACCCGTCTTTAGAAACGCTTTGGACTCTCCGGGAAAATCAAGGGATATGGGGATAGGGCAGGAGTTGAGAGCGACGATCAGCCCTGATCTTATTGAATGGCGGAGCAGGCTCGAAGGGCCGTATGGCCGACCCCTTCTCCTAATTCTTATGTTGTTATGGCCAATAACATCAACATCTTCATGAAGATTTGGTTCCCATTGGTGGATGAATAAGGATATGCTGCAGTTATAAAACATCTTTCTTATGCAGATAGTGGTTTAGGCATTAATGGCACACCAGATTTTAACACATTGCATTGTTCAATGGTTGTAGCCCTCTTTACCAATTGCACTTCCTATTCCTGTTACAGTAGGGGACTCTGCCACACAAGAATGTGTAATACAGCCTGCCAAATGAGGCCTGGGCTGGGTTTTGATCAACATGTAAATGCAAAATACAGCACATCAGATGAAGTTTTGCACAGTATAAATTAGTAATCGCTCAGCATGTGATCTAATCACCTGCACTGCAATGGACAACTCATGAATCGATGCCAAAACATTATTGGTACATGTGGATTTATGCTGCCGATGTTTCCTGTGTGACTACCAGCCCAGCTCCTGTGCTAAAATACCTTTACCACTACTCAGTGGAAATCCGCACGGCCCTCGGTCAGCAGCCCTGAAGGTTACATATAAACCTATGAACAATGAACAATGGCGGAAAGGCAAAGAGCACCCAGCCAAACCAGTCCGCCCCACACAACCGCGACACAATGGAGAGATTAATAAAGCTGGACAGTAAATACGGAACTCGATAAGCCTAAGATGGAGCATTTGTTTTCCTTTGCAAGAAAACTGTACCGGTGCTGTCAGAGATGGGCTTTAAGGAGGGTCTTAGAGGAGGAGAGGGAGGTGCTTAAGGAGGAAATACCACAGCATGGGGGTGAGGTGGCTGAAGGCACGGCTGCTAACAGTGGAGCAGAGGGAGGGGGGGGGGGGGGGGGGGAGGTTGCACAAGAGGCCGGAGTCAGAGGAACAAAGAGTTCGGGGTTGGGGAGGGAGAAGAGGGGGCAACTGTAGAGCTGGTGAACAATGATCCCTTTAAGCCAAGCAGCGCTCTGAAGGTCCTACGCAGTCGGTGAGCCGGACTTTAAGTAGAAAAACCGTGGGTGCACGGAATTCTGATAGGCCCATGCAGCCCGTTAATGGGGCCGCGTAAACCAAAAAGACCCATTGCTGGTGAGGGTCCACAGATAGGCCGTGAAGGGATTTAAGCATGAGCCCGAGACAGTGGCTGGGGGTGGGGGAGGGGGGCAGGAAATGGAATCGGTGGCAAGGGGATAGAGTTTGTAGCAGGGCCCCAAGATTCTTTATATAAATTAGAGTTGTATAAATGCAACAAATCACATGTACAACAACAACAACTTGTATTTATATAGCACCTTTAATGTAGTGACACATCACAAGGCGCATCACAGGAGCGATTAGCAAACAAAATTTGACACCAAGCCAAATAAGCAGGTATTAGGGCAGGTGACCAAAAGCTTGGTAAAAGAGGTAGGTTTTAAGGAGCATCTTGAAGGAGAGAGAGAGGGAGAGCAGGAGAGATTTAGGGAGGGAGTTCCAGAGCTTGGGGCCTCAGCAGCTGAAGGTACGGCCACCGATGTCAGCTGCCGGGGCCTCAAGCGCTGGAATTCCCTCCCTATACCTCTCCACCTCCTGTAAGTACTTCATTGGCTGTAAAGTGTTTTGGGAAGCCTGTGATTGTGAAAGTCGCTATATAAATGCAAGTCTTTCTTTTAAAGTCTTTTGTGCATTTATACGTGAACTATTCTCAAAGCTATTGCATACACTTAGTCAGGTGATGCATTTCTTTATACTATGTAACACACAAGGGGCTAGAAATTCTTGCGAAAATGGTACTTTTTCGCCAAAAATACTGCTTTCGCTTCACTACCATTACGAGGCCTAAAATTTAGGCTTCAAATCGGCGTGGCACGAGGATTCGTGGCACAAATGGCGAATTTTCTGCAACTTTACTCTGAGGCCGATACCACTGCGAGAGAGGCCTTGGGAGGGTGGAGGAAAACACCTAAAAAAAAACTGCATAAAACAAAAACAAAACAAACAAAAAAAAAATCACAAAACATTCACTTAACTATCGAATCGCTGAAAAAGAATTAAAAAATAAAAACTTTAACTGACCTTTTGTGCAGGTCTTCCGCTGCTTACTGCTGTTCCGAGGGCAGCAACACAGCTTTTTACCTGCCGGTATTTTTTGCGCTAAATATGGGTGCGCACTGAGCCAAATTTTTGGCGAAAGCGGTATTTCGAGTCTTGCATGGCGGCCCGCTCCCCAGCGGTACTTAAAAAGCACCGCCGCAAGATATCTCCAAATTTTCCATCGACCGCTTGTTCGCCAAAAATGGCGAAATATCGCCAAAAAGCTGGTCACAAGGTCGGCGAATTTTTAGCCCAAGACTTTATTCTGTTGCTAAGATTTGGCATGTTTAAGGCTACAAAATCTAACGGATGTAAATTACAGGTTGAGCCTCCCTTATCCGGAACCCTCGGGACCTGGCCTGTGCCGGATAAGGGATTTTTTCGGATGAGTGATGGTCACGTTAAATTGGATGGTGCAGGTACTGAGCAAGTGGATATCAGGGCAGGC